>NC_062991.1:6210719-6513350 GCF_023078275.1 Leguminivora glycinivorella | reverse complement strand
TAAGTTATTTTATACAAGAGCCAGCCAGTCTAGGAAAAAGCTATTAATATTCAAAGGTTCGATTAATTCACTATAAAGCCCGGCAACTTTTCTCTTCCATAAATACTAAACAGCGTACGAAAAATATTAAAAAAAAATCACACCTCCATGGATTTAATGCGCGTATAATTTCTTTGTGGCACCGCGCAGAATGTGAACAGACGTCATAAAATATGCATTTCTTTGGATGCGTATGCGTTGCTTGCACACACGCGCGCGCACACAGATACTGTGTACACGCTTGCGAAGGGGCAGAGATTACCTCATACAGACTTAGCATATTATATGAACACTTATTTTAAGGTCATACATAGTCAACTATCGCACTACTCATATTAAAAAAAAAACATCTTTTTCCTTTGAATACATTTTTTTTAATGGGATAGGAGGCAAACGAGCAGACAGGTCGGCAGATGGCAAGCGATTACTGCCGCCCATGGACACCAGAAGCACCAGAGGTGTTGGAGGTGCATTGCCGGTATTTAAGATGGGTGTACGCTCATTTAGATGTTTGTAGTTGTACATAAATGAAATAACATTGTTGTACATAATAACTAGCAAGTAAAATATAAGAACACCATGAGTGGATATCTCTATTTTGGATCGGGCATTCTAAAAAAGCGCCCAGTGTTA
This sequence comes from Leguminivora glycinivorella, assembly GCF_023078275.1. Taxonomy (NCBI): domain Eukaryota; kingdom Metazoa; phylum Arthropoda; class Insecta; order Lepidoptera; family Tortricidae; genus Leguminivora; species Leguminivora glycinivorella. The sequence goes on along the minus strand of NC_062991.1, from coordinate 6,512,678 downwards.
GACGCTTCACTATTACTTAAACTAAACATAAATAAAGAAGGAATTATTTTTTATACGAACGTTTGTTAACTGAGCGTGAAATTGAAGGTATAGGTATACATAGAAGACATAATTCAGCAAGACATTAACATAGCTGAGCATTTCTTTTTTTTTTGCAATTTTTTCTATTTTGATTTTTTTAGGTAATTTTAGTCAATTGTACTCAGAATCACGAGTACTTTCAATCTCACTGGGAGACAAAAAGTGTCCCAGAATTTCCTCTTTTGTTAACCCACACAATATGTAAGGAAAATAGTAACAAAATAAGAAAAAATCATATGGGACAATTTTTTTAACTACTAGGATTGAAAAAGCTAGTGATTCTGAGTAGAAATAGCATAATTTTTTTCAAAAATATCACATTTCATAAAAGTGGCGAAAAAAAAAGAAATGCTCAGCTGTCACACGTACAAAATACTTCGACCTTTTTGTGAAATGCCCCAGATATCATCCAAGCTCTATCTATCGTGTGTTCGCGATCACACGCACACACACGTACGATCACAATAACTCAATCGCAGTACACTCTCAACGCTTTTGCATATTCATTTGAGAGTTGCAGTTTGTATCTTTGTATAAAATTATAATGCATTATGTGACCCGGAGCGTCCTCTTCGTTTTACGTTATAAAACGTACTAGCATTCTTTGATGCTTTAATTTTACATTTTGCGCGTGGTGAATCAGAATCAATTGTTTTTGAAAAGATTTCTTGCCTATAATGTAAAATTATGATTTTAAAATATAAATAAATATTAAAGGACATTCTTACACAGATTGACTGAGTCCCACGGTAAGCTCAAGAAGGCTTGTGTTGCAGGTACTCAGACAACGATATATATAATATACAAATACTTATATACATAGAATAACATCCATGAGTCAGGAACAAATATCTGCGTTCATCACACAAATAAATGCCCTTACCGGGATTTGAATCCGGGATCGCGGCGTAGCAGGCAGGGTTATTACGCGCTGGGCCAGACCGGTCGTCAATCTCGAGGTTTGGTGCGTTAATCTCAGAATCTGCTCAGGATAATATCGTAATCGTAGCTATAGCTATCTCTATCACTCTTCCGAATTAGCGCGACAGAGCTAGACTGCGTTTCTATCGGCGTCTAGCGTCAACGATTGTCATTTTGGCTAGGCCGGCTCAAGTGCTGGTGGCCTAGCTGTAAGTGCATGCAACTTTTAATTCGGAGGTCACGGGTTCAAACCCCGGCTCATACCAACACGTTTTTCGGAACTGCGAAATGTCATCTGATATTTGCCAGTCACTTTCAGAGAAGGAAAACATCGTGAGGAAACTGGACTAACCTTAATAAGGCTTAGTTACCATTCGGGTTGGAAGTTCAGATCTTGGGTCCCTTGCACAGGCGTTGCCAACTTAGTTTGGACTCACTACCTACGCACATTCTTGCTTTTATTTAACCTAAAATCTCACAATTACTAAACTCTGGGCGTATCTGCATACTAAAAACCATCCAACTGGAAAACAATAGAAAACCACACCTTCCAATTTTATGTAAAAATAACTCTTTTTTTTAAGAAACGCCTCGAAAAAAAATAAACAATCAGACACGCATTCGCGACGGTAACGCCTATCCTCAAACCTGATTCTATTACTTACCATTTACCATTCAAAGTCATACAACAGCCGTATCCTACTTTCCAATTCACAATAATGGCAAAATGTTATAGAAGAGACGAATAAATAATATAGATAGTTCATTGTTATATAAAGTTGAGTCGCTTTTGAAGGTAGCCTTATAATTATTCATCAAGTGTCATAAATAAGAACAAAGAAAACTATAGGTATCCTTTTCTCTAGCGCCCTAAAGAAAAGGATGCATATAGTTTTCGTTCCCTTGTTTGACATCAGTCGTTCCCTCATGGCTGAGGATCGTGACCAACAGTGATTTCTTTCCACTTGACGCGGTCTAGGGCCATATGGACTGCCATCTGCATGGAACCACAAGCTTCCTTCACGGTGTCAGCCCACCTTATCGGTATTCCACCCCTGGAGCGTCGGCCTCGACTTTGCCCAGCATAATGTTCGTTTGGAGAGTGTGCTGGTTAGAACGCATGATATGAGCCTTATATTAGTGAGGTCTTAGTCGCGAAGGTTGGATATTCTTCAAGTAAAGCATAAATGAGTCTTAATATAATCGTAATAACTTAAAATATACATTTTAAGAGGGCAGGGGTTACTCCTTACTTTCACTACATGTTGTTCTAATTTCTAAAAACCGTTTGTTCGATTTAGACCGCTCATGTTTTGGTTATTATCTAATGTACAAGTTTCTATGTTAAATTTTATGCAGTCAAACGTCCATAGTCTTCGGCGCGGTGACTGCTTACCAGGGGCACATCTCGGACACTGTCGATCAAATATGTGAACGAGGCGCGTTCCTATCACACATTCTAAGCTCGTGTAGGTGAACGCGTACCATGCTTGTATGAGTGCGATATGACAGGTCGACTGTTTGCGTGTTTGACAGGCGGTAACTGTGAGTTAATCGAGAAGGAGTGGCGGCACTTTCAGCGGGGAGCGAGAGTGGCCATACTGTACGATAGTACTCTTTATTATACTGTGCCAGGGGCTGTATGCTTGTTTGCCACCATGTAGCAAAAGTAGCAAAATCCAAATCTGCACCAATGGCATTATTGATTAGGTACTACTTTTAGCAAAGCATGTATGACCATACAAAGTAGTCTAATACGCCTAAACCTGGAGGCCTGGGTGGCCACTCATGTTTCGGATAAAAAACTGCCAAATTAGTCTGAAACTACGCTAGAATACCATTTGCTGAATGTGCTGGAGGTGCGTCTTGTTGGGACACGTGATACTCATTCCCAAGCATCCTTTTTAACTTTAAGGCATTTTTTTCTCCAAAACCTTGGTTTTAAAGAAAAAAACGTTGATTTTAACGCTTTTATCTGTAAGTACTGAAGGTAGTTTACCTCGCTTACATACTGCATCCCACACCTGGGCCGATGGTGAGCTCTGGAACCTAGGCACATTTTTCTAGTTGCCCGGAACGTTATCTATCCTCGGTACCCATAATAGTTTATTTTGGACACGTGGCGTCTGTTTTATCACATACAGATTCTGCTTATAAAAAATAACTCGTCACCTGCGTGCCGAGCAAGTATTTTGTTGGCACTTTACCTCTTTGTTTTTCTTAATTAACATGCATGTCTATAATATTACGCGTATTTGTGACATTGCTACTCCTTCACATTGACAGTCTACATTAAGACAGATCTGTAGTAATAGCAACTGGTAATAGTCATGTGACCCCTTCGTTTGTCGCTTATACGCGTAGAATGTTAATAGCATATTATGTTGATTTTATATTTCAAACGCGCGGAATTATGTTTATGGCTATGCGAACTGTCTGTTATGACAAGGCTTGATTAGGGTTATCAGCGTTGCTATAAAATTATAAGAAATTATGTGTTTATTACTCTGTCACGATTAAAAAAATACTCGTACAATTGTCGATTTAACGTAGACTTGTAACTATTATCATTATGTAACATTTAATTAAGGTTTCATCTAGTTTTTATTCAAGTTTTACATAATATATTATAATGTATGTGTAATGTACAATTACTCAGCGGGGAGTAAAGTATACATTGCATGGTAGGTAAGTAATTTTCTTGGTTCTTAGTGGAAGAATGCTAGAAATGGAGTAGAAAAAGTATGAAATTGTTCTGGTTAATAATTAGTAATACTAATGTGATGTTGCTAGTGTCTAAGAACATATAGAGGAAAATACAATTTATTGTCAATTTATCGGTCAGACACATTCGAACATAAATTGATATCAGAATGACATCTAGATGCGTAGCCAATACCATCATCATCTTATCATGGGGGCTACCATGAAGTGCTAAAGCCGTTCAGTTTAGGTTGAGAGAGAGGTACGGAGCTATGGAACTGCTATAGCTTCGTCCCTTTCTCTCAACCTAAACTGAACGGCTTTAGCACTTCATGGTAACTCCCCAGTTCTTTATCGCCCACTGCTGAGCATATGCCTCTCTTCTAGAACGCCACTTGCCCCGGTCCTTTCAACCGGTATTTTAGTGACAAAATCCCGTATGCGAGATTCAAAAATCGCCCCCTGAGCTAGTATCATCTACTTGTGACTCGTAATTTTCCGGATGTCGTCGACTCAATATGCCAATTCCCTATTACGCTCCGTGTAGCTAACGATACTCAAAAGTCACTGTCGCACTTGTATAGAAGAGATAGAGAGTTATAAAGCGTTTCCTTACGGTACAACGATTGTCCCCTTGACTCTAAGCACTTGTCTATACCTACATGTCGCACGATATACTAAATACCGTGTTCCAAATATAATTTCTACGTTAGTGTAAATTCGAATCGACTTCAATGTCGAAGTAATTCCATTATTGAAGCTTTTTTACTATAAATTACTGGAGTTATTCTTGTACAAAACAAACAATTCATAATGACTACGGCCGACTTTGCAACATCAAGATAATTCTTTAAACTTATTGAAATTAAAACAAAACCACATTCGTTCGTACATCTGCTGTGTAAAAAGAAAAGTACAGAGCTTTATTCTACAGCGTGCTTTGGACGTATCGAAATTATATTGGAAATGTATTGATGACTTGCACGAGGTCTCTCGATAGTCTGTTGCTAAGTGAGAGGCAATACGTACACAATATTTTGTATATTTTATGTATTGCGCTATATAATGTTTACATAGCAAAACATTTTATACTTAATGTTTACGTAACAAATAGTTTTTACGTAATGAATTTGTTGTATAATTTAGAGGAATATGTGTTATAATTGTAATTACTAGGCAACTCATACATCTATCTGTGATTATTACTGCTTCTTAGACTTTTGTTAGGTACTCGTACTTGTAATGTTCGTACTATTTTAAAATATAGGTAGGTAACTATAACATTCCTAATTGTTACACTAGGAAAACGATTATAAAATAGATTTCCAAAAATAATAAAATTATGCTAACGCTTCTTCATTTAATATTTCCATAATTTGAAAATTCTATCACATTGACATTACATTACCGTTTCCGAACATCCCCAAACTCGCAAAGTTCTCGATTATCGCCACATTAATCCACATAATCGATTCAGTCGTATCGATGCGATCAGCGCCATCTATCCATCATGCGCTTTATTTTGTTAAGGACCGGGACAATAAGTTGGCTCCGAATTGGTAATTAAGTGAAGTTAATGATCTGAGAGTTAAGGTTGTATGTAACCACGTTGTTGTATTGTACATATTGCTGATGTTAAGGTGGCTCGCTTAGGTTACCCGAAGCTCAGGCTGCGTTAGATGGCGTTAATCTGAAAATTACCAGTCTTATTTTTTTTGTGGAGTCGTACAGGCATTTATATACTTTCAATTATGCTTCGCGAACATTTAATATTAAAATTGACGTATTACAACAAACATTCAACTTCTCATTGTAACGTTAATCCCCTTAATGTAGATAAATTTACTATTTTACACTATTTTTAAGTACCACTCACACATACAAACAGTGTTTTTGTATTCCTTCTAGTCGATAATTTCACGCGGCGACAGCTTGTTTAAATAGCCTTGCGGTAAATACGTGTTATCGCATGATTTGCATGGAAGTACTGGGTTCGAATCCAGGACTTTTTCTCTTTTTTTTTTTTTTTAATACTACGTCGGTGGCAAACAAGCATACGGTCCGCCTGATGGAAAGCGGTCACCATAACCTATGGACGCCTGCAACTCAAAGAGTGTCGCATGCGCGTTGCCGCCCCATTAGAAACTTGTACACTCCCCTTTGCTGCGTGTGCACAGCAAAAAGGAGTGTACAAGTTCAAAGGAGGGTTTGGGTTGCCGACGACCCAAAGGACAATAGACGGAACAAATTAGTTCCGTAAGTCCTCCCGTCGTCAGCACCCCACACCCTCGTTGAGCTCTGGCAGCCTTACTCACCGACAGGAACACAACACTATGAGACACTATTTTTTGTTTTATTATTATACATAAATGTATATGTACTCGTACAGTAGTTACTGAGCGTTTTCCACAAAAAAGATTAAAAACCTATTCTCTTACATGGTAATAATTTTTGGGTTCGTCGAACTCAGAATTTCTAACATAATTATCCTAATCTGATATTTTAAAAAATTCCAAAAAAGTATAGATAAATTTTAGTTTCTAAACTACGATTCGAATGTTTTTTTTTCTAATTGTTTATTTTCGATGGAGCAAGGGTATTCAAATCGCTTTTGAAATCTTAAATTAGTAAATGAAAATGCAATAGTTAACTGAGTAACGTAATGCTTTAAAAACTCAAGTGGACTTTTTTTATCTAAGGAGTAATTTCGATAAAATATTATATTTAGCGAGGGTATTAAACGTTGTGTTTTATATCTCAACTTAATAAATAGAAAATCAAAATGACAATAAAAAAAAAACCGGCCAAGAGCGTGTCGGGCCACGCTCAGGGTAGGGTTCCGTAGTTTTCCGTATTTTTCTCAAAAACTACTGAACCTATCAAGTTCAAAACAATTTTCCTAGAAAGTCTTTATAAAGTTCTACTTTTGTGATTTTTTTCATATTTTTTAAACATATGGTTTATATTTCTATGAAAAAATAGTTTCCTTCGTTTCTGTGTATTTTTCTGAAGTTTCTGAGAACTTTCCATCAAACTGTTTGACATTTATTAGGAATTGTATACTTATCTGGCATAGTAACCTTAAGCAATCGTACTATTTGACACCAGGATTAGTAAAATTTTAATGATTTGTGCAAGATTACGGCGGAAACATATATTAACACTTTCGAAACCGGGCTCTACGCGGCGCTACGACATTTTCGCTACATACGGGTTTGACCATCCATGTAATCGGCTACGCTTCTACGAGCATGGATTTGTCCATGTGTGCCCGACAGTCGTAGGTTCTTGGTGGAAAAAAAAGTGACATTTAAAAAAAACTCTAACTATAACAATAGTTCAAATAACTTTGATCATCGGTATAAAATAACTGTAACAAACAAGTTATTAGGTACTCAAAGAAATTTGATAAAAAAGTAAAAGTATACACAACAACATTTCCGGACTCACGGAAACTAACGAGCATAAAAAAGCTCAGCGAAACTAATTGACTACTAGTCTAAAACAAACTAAAAGGTTCCAAGTGAGACAGCGTAAACAGAACAAAAACTAAACAAGATCATGCGGAATCATTTGCGTAGACCAATCAGCGCGCAGCGCGGCCCGACGGCCGCCGGAGACGGCCGAACAAAGCCGAGGACGGATGGGTTCGGTGTGATGGCGATTGCGATGGCGATGCGAGCTTTAAACGGAAAAGTTTGTAGAACAGTATTTTTCAACATTCAATGTTGAAAAAAATACTGCAAGATCAGTGTGTAAAAAACTAAAATTCTTGTTTGTTTTTTGGTAACCTATGCGGAAACATGTCGTATTTATAAAAACAGACTTATAGAGATATAAAAGTTTTAATTCAATTTCATCTATAGAAAAAAAAGTTGTACATACATAATGTTTTGGGAATAAGAGTCAGCGACAACGGGCATGTAACGATGGAGTTAATGCCGTCAATAGCCTACGATGATCGTTTACCATAAGGCCTCCCGTACGCTTCATTACCACATTCGTTTGCACTTATTTATTGAATATATAATAAATGAAATTAGGTAGGCTGGATAGATAATATGTACTTGTATATAAAAAAAACGCCATACTTACAAGTTTAAAAATAATTTACACAATTGACGATGCATTCATTAAAATTATAAATTTAATCGATTCATTGTTAGTTGGCTTGCATCGTTGCTATAACGAAATAATAGGAATGAGTAGCGCTCATAACAATACCAACGGAGCCATCGCATCGCCATGACACGTAATACCGCCCGATCGCCGGCGCAACACATCTAGATCCTTTATCTATCGACGGACCCGATTTGATCTACGCATGCGTACGTTCATAATTATCAGGCTCTTTCATCCGCCGACTCACTTTATGGGTCCCCAGCCCGTGTAAATGTCTCAAATCATATTGGCAACTGGCTAATGGATCGTTTCATATGTATAATTAACTATGGTGTACACAATGCTGTAATTATTGTCTAATTAAACTTTAACGTCGGCCATTCATCGACTAGAGAGCTAGTTGATGTGCTTGCTTAGAAGAAAGTAGCCTTAGAGCATTTTCTATTGTTTATTTTGATGAGGCTTGTTTTACAAATTGTTATCCGACAAAGTCTGACGTAAATTTATGTTTAGCGAAAATAATATATAAGTAGAAACGAATTCTCGGAAACAAAGATTTGAATCAGAGACGTCAAAAAAACCAAACACGTAAACGCTCATAACTGGTATTCTAAAACAGACAAAAAGATCCCACGCGAAGATGGAAATAACAATAGTACAAAAATTATCTGCACAGGAAAACGTTAAAGATACTTCCAATCTTGAAGACACAATACATAAATCGATATATGGAAAAATTAAACTAGACGTGTCTGTCCTTATCGGTCTATCTCCAAACCGAAATATTGTTATAAAAAGTACGTTGGTACCACAATCTTTATCATTACTTGCAACTATATCTCCTGCTTTATCATTTACAGACTTATTACCTTAGGATAAAGAAGTCATGATATGATTATCAGGTTGTATGAGTATATTTGTAGCTTGGTCATCGATCACATATATTGACGTAATATTCCGAGGATCGCATGATTCATCTCGTTTTGGAGTACGTACAAATAGGGATACGAGATTCATGTTTAATTGAATTAGATATACGAAGCTCCTTTTGTGTAATGTATTCAAAATACCAGTTTTTATGGTATTCTCTAATCAACCCATCATGCTAAATAACTTTAAGAAATACAATGATCAGAAATATGCGAGATGATAAGGAATTTAAAGACCTATAAAAACTTAAGAGTTAAAGACAATAGTTTATTAAGTCGACAAAACTCGTTACAGAGTAGTTAATAAGCTTAAAGGTGCTTAAAGATACATACGTAGATGATCTTACAGCATGTCAATAGCCATATCTTTGTCCGTACATACACCCATGGCCCCGCCTCATTACCTCCTCTATACGATACACAGCCTTATAAAATGTACTATTATACTGAACATCAACCAATATTAAATGGCCTCTTGCATTCAATAAAATCACCCGTCAACAAGTCAGCAAAAAGTCTCAAGTAAGAACGGACATGTAAGTTTGAAGACAACAATAACTTTACTGTTGTAAATTTTGATCGGAATCATCTTGTAAATGAATAAGATTCAGAATCGAACAGCGATGAAAACGGATATGTAGTTGTTAAAGTTGTAGATGTCTCTAGACCGCATTTACATTTTAGAGATAGTTGCAGAGAATAAAATGTCAATTGAGAGACGAACGAGGAATTGAAGACGCAGTTATTGAACTCGCGATGACCTGATTGTTGACGGCTGGACCGCAGAATATGGAGTCGTTTAAGAGAGATCTATTTATAGTAAGAAAAAGTACAAATATAGAAGGGATGTTTATTTTACAACGTATAAGGATATGGTACTTAAATTGACTTGTGTTGGTATGAGATTAATTAAATAAAATAACAGCGTAAAAAGTTGAACAAATGAAAGACTGTATTAACAAAGAAGCTTTCAAAACCCACGCGGCTCCAGACCAAACATTTTCGAGCATTTATCTAAATCTCGGATGACATTTTACTTCAATTAGTGACAGAATTGTAAAGCCGTACAAGCGGAGTGACATTTGAACATTTTTCACTTAAGTAAATGCCAGTGAGGGATTATAATATAACAGAACCACGGTTTAGTTTTCGGTATTAACGGTTGGAGGATAGACGTTTGTAATAGCCGTGTGAACGAGATCAACTTTTTATTTCAAGGATGTTAACAAGGAAGTAATTAAATAGATTAGTAATTTCGTAGGTTATTGCAAATTTCAACATTCGATTTGATTATGGCTAAATAGAGGAAGTTTAATAATGCGATTATTAAATATGCAATTTTATTCTTTGACAAAAGCTATGAGTGATGTAAAAATAAGCAATTTATTCATTGGATAAGTGTATCAAAGAATGGATACAAAGAAGGAAGGAAGTTTCAACACCCTTTTCTCTTGAATCATAAATCCCAACTTTCGTCGATCACCGCGAGGTTCCATTGAGTGAGCTCAAAAACCCATTATGTAGAACATTATGAGGACCCCATTGTCTCGGCTGAATGAGCCAATACAATATCTTACGAAATTTCCTAAAAACCACCTTCGTATTATAAATGTTTATTATGTCGAACGGGCATTATCTGATGCCGGCTCGGTCCATTGTCTTTTTATTTTTCATCATGTACTCGCAACGAATCGAAAATTCAATTCCGGCCAAAGTTTCACGATCTCACTTCGACGTTTCGTCAAATATCGTCTTTATCGCATCACTTCATCTTTAATCTCCATAAATTAAAGGCAATAAATTTGATTCTTAACACTTATTGACGTGTAACAATAACAATGCTTATTTTTCTCTATCAATTTGGCAGTGTTACAAAATCGTGAGCCATTAACATGCAGAAAGATCTCGGAAACCGGTGATCTGTTTCATTAATAATAACCTGCTCTCTAATACTGGTTACAATCACGAGTATTCATGCACGACTTATGTAACCGGCCAAATTATCAAGCCGTATGTTAACATCCATTGTGTTGAACGCTAATCTACATAAGTATAGGTATTAATTCGAGTTTCAAAACGAATTTGTAAAAAAAGGCAGAGGTGGAGTGTCGACACCGGAGCACAAACACCAGTTTAATCTCTCGGAGAATAATCCCAATTTTCAATACAATGTGTGTACGTGTGTGGATGGCGTAATGACGTGCGCAAAAGTGTTTCACGTGAGAAAACACTGATGAACTACAGATAAAGTTAATTAACAATGCGGCCAGAATTTGTAACAATTATGTTTCTTAAACGATTCATAAGTTGAATGAAGTTGATAAAATATTGGTATTTAATCATTACAATTGTTTCTTTAAAACGGCGTCTTGGCGAGTTGTAAAGAGCAACACAAAAACGCTTTCGAGTTACAATGTACAGACTAGAGCAGAGTCAACGATCACTCACAATGCCCGCTCTAGAGTGACTCGGAGAAAACATTGATTAATTACCATAATAATTTATTTGATACTCCAAAACTTGATACGGGGAGGGGCCGGTTACACAACCAACAAACTTTTGGTTTTTTCTCGACCTAAACCTCTTAACGATAGAAACTATAACGTAAACGTATGGCGTGACGTTAATATTTCCAACACGATGAAAACACTACATTGTTCGTTTGAATATGATGCATCGAGGTGATTTGCCTGTTCCAAACAAAAGAATAAGTTTGACGGAAAAGGAATGCTTGAATATATCGTTAGTTATGATTGTTTCCAAGGATATTAGCATATGTTTTTTTCATATTTTTTAGGTTTGCTGTCGGCTTTGAATCATTTGGATCAAGCGCGGAAGAATTCTCTGCAAACGACGGTGGATTACTCTAGATATGTCAAAAGGTACCTATTTGTAAATGTCATTTTTAAACATCTATACAACCTACGCTAATTTTGACTAGCAGTTTCAAAATAGATAATATACGAGAGCAATACAATGTCATTGTTTTGCATTTAAATTCAGGTTCGACAACTTAAGATTTGATTTCACAACAATCCGAATTTATATAACAATCATCAGGTGCAACAGTTTCATGATCATCGGTGTCGCATGTATCATCTTAGTTCGTTTTAATATTTTCCTGTATGCTTTTAACATGTTGAGCAAGCGTCGTATCTAATAGGGTCTTTATACTAGGAATCATAATTTGTATTGTATTGAATCAAATTTATATAACAATCATCAGGTGCAACAGTTTCATGATCATCGGTGTCGCATGTATCATCTTAGTTCGTTTTAATATTTTCCTGTATGCTTTTAACATGTTGAGCAAGCGTCGTATCTAATAGGGTCTTTATACTAGGAATCATAATTTGTATTGTATTGAATCATCCATTTAAAGAACATCATTTTTTATGTCACTCTTTATAAGTGACACCAATTGCGTAAGCAGCATTGAGGAAGGAATTGTTGATGGACTCGATTTAGGCGTACCCACGTCATAAATATTGTACTTTATGAAAAGAAAATTTACATTGCGTTTATTATTTAGATAAAGATCACTTGGGACTGTAATGGTTGATGGAATGACGATAGATATAAATCACAAGTTAAACAGATTTTAGTCAAAATACATTCTATGAATTGTACTATTATGATTACATATGTGTGGGTTTATGTAGGAGAATGATGGTTATGACATCAAATCAAAATATTAAAATTTGTTTCAACTGAAAAAGCGCGAGCTACCACACGTAATAGTTCTTAGGTTACCCAAAACAACACATAAACGTTTAATTTTTTTATCGTATGGCAGCTGAAAACTACAGTACACTTGTATATACATTATTAAGCCCTTTAAGGTCTTAGCTAAATTGTTCATTCCATAGCGTAAATATATTGAACAACTACTTTAGCTAGGAACATAGAGAGCTCTGCTCAACAACCGTAAAACATGATGGTACAGTCACCGACATAAATAAGTGATGGTTTTTGTACCTTGTCATATTAACGTCTTGTTTGAAATGTTATACGAAATTGTCAAACGATTAAAAGTGACAAGGTACATAAATCATCACTTCTTTATGCCGGTGACTGTACGACGTTTTTTACATGAGGGTGCATATTAATAACATTTCTCCATGTGCAGGTACAGCTCGACCTTGGAATGCGGTTCCTCATACTGCAAGGACCTGGGCTACAGAGAGCACTTCCACTGCATGGACTGCCCCGCCAGGGTCTTCTGCAAGAAGGAAGAGATGATCAGACATTTCAAGGTTTGTATTAAGACTGTTCTTAAAAATATTAATATATTCAGAATTGCCACCAACGAATTCACAATGATTGATTCTATTTAGCAGGTTTTTAATATGATCTTAGGGGTAATAAATTAGGTATAGCTATGCAATTTTTTAATCCCTTTTGTGCATATTGAAATCATAGCAGTCATGTTTTGAAGCCAAAAAAATCGTAGAATATAGCAAACTTTTCATCATCATCATTATAACAGCTCTTTATCACAAACTGCTGAGCGTAAGACTTAGTATTTACGCCATCTGGCCTGTTATCGAGCTATACCTAATCTCATTCAAAAGTGGCCCGTATTACGAATTTCGTCCACCTTAACAGACCTTAACCACACTTTAAATCTGTAGTTGTTTATAAGTCTTCTAGAATCAACATTTTTGGTATAATCTTCGATGTAATGTTAATAAAAATAAAGAAAAGATATATTGTTTCTCAACAGTGGCACAAGAAACGTGACGAGTCGCTTGCGCACGGCTTCATGCGCTATTCTCCTTTGGACGACTGCTCGGAGCGATTCAGCGACTGCCCCCACAACCGCAGCCAGACGCACTACCATTGCATCCAGGATGGCTGTGATAAGGTATGAGGAAGAATAAACTGAAATACATGCCTTAAACACAGAAAAAATGACCAAGGTCTTTAAGTTTCCAAAGTTGTATTCAACCCTACGTCTACGCGACGGATGCCTGAACCAAGTTTTATTGGGAGGAGGGAGGGATTTTTTTCCAAGGCCTCCAGTGCCCAGAGCTGGAATTAAACTGGTGTCCCCTATTTACCGAACAAGTAGGTAGACCACTGGGCCATTTGGTCTTTGTTGGCAAGATTCGTATTTTGGAATATATTGTCAATTTTTCATCTCAATGGCCTTTGGAGCCTTGGTAATTTTTGTATACTTGAAATAAGACAAGTTATACTACTTTCGGTCTTAGAGTAGGTAAGTACTCAATAACAATAAAGTCTCTAATTGCAAATAATCTGTCTCCATGTAATAAGAATGACTTGTTTTTACAAGTTTCTGCTATCGTTTTTAAACCTTGATACCTATATGATGTTTTTCTAGCAGAAATAACCTGTCCCATTTTTATTAAAAACGGCTAACATCTAGTTGCTTATTATCTACTTTAATTTAAAAGTCACACTTACATTATGAGGCGATAATGATACAAAAACACATAATAATGAGACAATTTAACTTTTGAACGTCGTCTTAACGACCCATTATGAACCGAAACAATTTCTGACGTTTTTATCATATCTACCAAGAAAACGAAGTCGTATATTAAATACCGGTTTCTTATTGCATCTGTCTATAATCTAATATAAACCAGGAATATTGATCTGTCTAAAATAACTTCCCACAAGAGCGACTAAATCTGACTTTTAGGAATCCACCATTAAAATATTTCTAATATTGTTTAGAGATATAGTACTAGTACTAACAATAAATTAAAAGTCCTAATAACGGATAAAATCACACCTCCGGCAGAACTCGACTGCAACCATATGAAATACCAGTCCAACTTTACTCTTCGTATCTAGGAGTATAACGCGAAGAAAGCGAGATCAATATCTAATCCTTCATCCATATCCATTCCAGGTGTACATATCCACGTCAGACGTCCAAATGCACGCAAACTACCACCGCAAGGACTCTGCGATTCTGCAGGAGGGTTTCCAGCGGTTCAGGGCCACGGAGAGCTGTGCGGCTCCTCATTGTGTGTTCGCTGGGCAGAGGACCACGCACTTCCACTGCAGGCGGCCTGGCTGCACGTACACTTTTAAGAATAAAGCTGATATGGGTAAGTTGTGCAAAATGTAGTTTTTCTCAAACATGCAATGAAATATTGTCTTTACGTTCCTTAAAATGGGCTGGGAAGTATCGCTTTTTGGGCGCAACAACTCGAGAGGACTGTAATAGGATTTCATATTATTTTTTAGTCCTAGGCCTGCAAAGTAACTTTTTTTTATAAATTATTGTCCTTTAGAGCATTTTTTTTATTTCATTGTATGTTTGAGAAAAGCACTATACATGCCTCGGCGTGAAAACGGATTCCCGGCCTCGTATCCCTATCCGCCCACATATACCCACTTGGCCGGAAATCCTCATTTTCCCGGCCTCTGATGTAATGTACTATTATTTCTTCTTTCACTTGCAGCACTATAGTTTTAGATCTATTCATCACGATATGGAATACCATTCCTTGTACGTATGCTAATTTTAAAACTAATGTTTTTTATAAAAAAAAATACATTATTTAAAGTAGGTAACAAACTCTACTCAAGGAAGATGGTGAATACAATTACTTCAAATTTACTAATGATGAACCAGATTAACCGTATCAATACTTAATATTGTATGAGTATTAAAACCCCGAGAAAAACAAACGAAAAAATAATGAGACATTTTAAGTTAAACAAACAAAAATCTTAACATAAAGTCACTCATCATAACGAGGTATACTAAGTAAGATTCTAAGTCAAACAAATCATTAATTGCAGAAAAACACAAGACCTACCACATCAAAGACGAAGCGCTCTCAAAAGACGGCTTCAAGAAGTACATGAAGAATGAAGCGTGCCCATACCGCGACTGCCGGTTCAGCCGCACTTGCAATCACATCCACTGCATCCGGCCCCACTGCAACTATGTGCTGCACTCCAGCAGCCAGATTTTCACGCATAAGAGGAAGCATGAGAGGAAGGAGCAGGAGATGAGTTTTGGGTGAGTTTTCTGCTGTTCTTCTATTATAACTCGTCAGTAGTCGCCTTCTTGAGCTTACCGTGGGACTCAGCCAATCTGTGTAAGTATGTCCTATAATATTTATTTATTTAGTAGCTATAAATAAGTCACTGTTTCTTATGCATACTTCAGAAGTGTAACTACACGAAAAAAATATTCCATAGCCAGAACCCTGATCGGTCCTCAGCGTCAAGTTTTTCCCTTCTTCATTTTTAATATAATGTAAGATAAAAATTCCTATATTACATAAGAAGCATAAGGATATTTTCATGTGGGATTGTAATAGTAAATGGGCTGTCAATAATGATATATATTATGTTATTTTCTACAGGCTACCGACATCAGTGATTCAAAGCGCGCTAATGCAGCAAGGGGCTGACCTCAGCATGTACTCTCCTGGGACTAATCTGCATATTGACGATGATATGTCCAACTCAATGGTTGACTCGGATTATGCTTATCCATTTGTAAGTATTTATAAAACACTAGCTTTTGCCCGCGGCTTCGCTCTCGTTAGAAAGAGACAAAAAGTAGCCTATGTTACTCTCCATCACTTCAACTGTCCCCACTTAAAAAATCACGACAATTCGTCGCTCCGTTTTGCCGTGAAGGACGGACAAACAAACAGACACACACATTCCCATTTATAATATTAAGTATAGAAGTATGGATTTATTTAGTTACTTTCCTTTCTAGACTTTATTCTGGGTAGAAGAATGTTCAAAACCCGATGGTTCACCTGAACCTGGTTCTTTCTTTAATAAAAGGTTAATAGGAAAGGCGATTTACAGTGTAATGATGTCCGAATTCTGTGTAATTAAATGTGTTCATTCTATTTACAGAACCCGGCTTTGGTTGAAGAGGTATCTCGTAAATACATAGAAACTTTCAACGGAGGGACGGAAGCAGAAGACAAATGCGGCAAGTGCAGTGCCTTTAACAAGCACTATCACTGCTTGGCAGAAAACTGCAAGATGGCTCACAGGTTTGTAAATACAAATACATAAGACATGAAAACATGAACTAATAAAAAAACACAAGCAATTAAAGATTTATGATGAGCGAAAGAATATTTGAAAAATAATGAAATCCTTGATCTAACCACTTAAATGACCTGATTACTAATATTATAGCTACCTCTTTTACAGCTGTCACAATACAATGGTGAAACACGCAATGGAACATGAACAGCAGAATCAAGTGACTGAAGCCTACTTCATGACATACTCAAGGAATAATCCTTGCTCCAACTCAGCCTGTCAACATATCCGGGACATCACGCACTATCATTGTACTTGGGTAAGTTACATTAACATACGCCATTAGTTTCAAAACTTGATATGAAATGCTGTGTTATGACCACAAAGTTCAAAAATGAAGACATGAATTCATTTACTATTTTTTTTTTCAGGAAAATTGCGGAGCTGTTATACTCTCATCGGAAGAACATCCATTTAGACGTCTGGAGCACCATCGTCAGCACGCAATCCTGAGCCCCATGTCTCCCAATTTAGCGGCAAGATTCGCTCCCAACTTCACTCCGCAGCTCTCAGCCCAGCTGCATCCGAATATGGCCGCTCAACTCGGCCAAGTTCCGAATATACCCAATCTTCCACCTAACTTGGCACAACTAGCACAGATGACGCCAAGTCTGACGTCCCAATTGACGCCGAACTTGCAGGCTCAACTGAATCTTGGACCTAATCATGGACTAGTTCCTCAACAAGTGAATCCATCGAGCTCGCTGGATGAGATGTTCAGTAGGAAGAGAGGAAGGCCACCTAAGAATAGGGTGGTCGAAGTTTGGACTGACAATGTAAGTATATCTACAAAACTATTTCGACTAAGTAATGAGATTATGGAAAATACATAGGTAAATGATACTACTGACCTGTGTACTAAATGCGTTTTTGTCGTTACAGGTGACGCCGCAAGCGATATTTACGTCTTTTAAACTGCCAAAGAGCAACCAACTACCTCTACCACCCGTCCCTCAAGCTCCTGTTATAACTACAGTTGAAGAGTTTCCTGTAAGTATTAAATACTCAAACGACCTTTTGCGATTAAGCGAAAAAAACATCACAACAATGATTAACCAAAAATAAAGAGAACCTAACTTTTGATTTCTTTTTTTCAGCGTATCAAATTCCAACATTTCGAAGTCTTCACAACCCCCGATGCCTGCTCGCAGTCATACCCTAACTGTCAACTTAGAATGACGAGACTGCATCTCCACTGCTTCAATTGCAGTTTTGCTGGAGAAACACATATCATCATGGAAACACACATGAGAGAATCTCACTCTGTCAGTCCTCTATTAGAAGGATTTGACTACTTTGCTTCTTTCGACCATTGTGGTGGAAAGAGCTGCTTTAAGAACCAATTACGTAACCACTTCCATTGTGCTCAAGGGAACAACTGCCCAGCTATTTTGACACAATACTCGGCCTTGGCTACTCATAAACACGGAAGAGGAACTCCGGTTATCAAGAGCGAAACAGAACAGGACAGACCTTTTGAGGAAGTCAAAGACTATTCTCTGAAAGAACGTGCTTCGGCAGATAGTGTCGTTTCTATGAAAGACCCCAATGAATCTTACACTCCAACAAATTTCTCGATTAAGAGCGAATTTGATAGAGAACAAGATAACATTTCTGGTAAGTGTTCTTGCCTATACTTATTTTAAATTAACATGAATACACCTCCTAACTTACCTGCTTTTGATCTGACTCTTGGGATTCTAAAATCTAAAATGTAACTTTGCATATATTGGCGTAATTTAAGTGAGTCCTTTACAGTATTGTAATATATAATTAATTGTTTCCAGTAGTAAAAGCGGCGGGAACATTCTATCCATCGTCTCACCTCAGAAGCAACACTTCCTCCCCTCGCAGCATCTATGATGCCTCCCCATCAAAAGACCTCAAACTCCGTATGGACTATGACAAGAAACCTTTTGATGCCACAAAATCTGGGCCAACTATCCCACCATCGTGCCATGACCAAGCTTGTCCTTTGAACAAGAATGCTGGAGGAATGAATCTGCATTATCACTGTCCTCATTGTAACCAGCCGTATGTGGATTTGAAAGTGCTGTTCAGTCATATGGTGAAGAAGCATAGTAATGCCATGGACGGTGGACCCGCTGGATTAGCAGCTACTAAGGTATGTTTTAAATTTGCAATAGTTAAAATCCGGCTGCGTCCAAACAAGATAATAGCGCAAATCAGTTCTAACTACTGTAGCTTCTTACCTGATTATTTCTATAGTATGTTAGACTTATTCAAGTCTTCTGTTCTGCGCTTCTGATGAGTCTCTAACACATTTTGTTTCTACAGGAAACCTTGGAAAGAGAATATCCCGAAATCTCCATTTTGCCATCAACGGCATCATCAGCAGGAACTAGTCAAGTGCCATCACCTGGCCACAGACCACCAAACCCAGCTGAACAGGTACGTATTTTATAATTATTTATCACTTTACTTAACACTTTGTCAATGTTTACGATATTATCCTGATAAAATTTGGTCGCATACACAAGACATTATAAGACAAGACGAGCTTTTTGAAACTATAGGAAAATGCTATTGTCTAGTATTGCAGCCTAGTAATGACATAATCAAATTGTTACCATCTTTTGACCGTTTGTGGATACTTTCAGAAATCTATAAGCTCAACAATTATTTGAAATAAGTATGATTTTCTTATCGAGCTTGCCTTCAATACTTTTTCTTGAATTCCAGGTCCAAGCCGTCCAAAGCTTGCTTCTCCAGCAGTACCTGTCCGGTGGTCGGAAGGGTAGTCTCCAGGAGCAACTGAAGATGCAACAGCAGTACACTGCCTCGCTGGCCGGATTACCAGGACTGGCGCAAGTTGCACTCTTCTCGCAGGGGTGAGTATCTGAAATTGAGAAAGATTATTGCTCAAAGTCGGAACCAATTATGTTGCGAAGATAACAAAGAATAGCACAAAATAGTTGGATGAAATCACTATGTCTTCAATAAAAAGGACTATTGTTGACGCTACGAGTATTTCGGATGCAAATTGCAAAGACGCCGCCAAAAGAGACGTACTTTTGTCCAATCTTGAAGTACATTATATTAATGACATAAGTGCCTGGTGTGCATTTGTCCGTTCTTGTAGAAAAAATCTACAAATAGGTGAATCTACATCTATCTGTTGTTTAAAACAAAAATTAACGAGGTAATTTTTATTTTCAGTGGCTCTCCCTTCCCACTGTACCCGACGATGCTGTACCCACCAGAATTACTTCTGGAGCAGAGCTTGTTACAAGGTCATGGCATGCCACCCGGCTTGGACAAGGAGGCTGAGATGATTGCTAAATCGTGAGTATTATACACTTTTTAATGTAGATCAAAAGCAAATAATACAAAGAAGACAGTGAACAAAAAGTGAGAAGAAGGATACTCTTCTAGATCAATAAAACATAGAATCTCTCTTAGCAGCACTTCTAGCTACTTATTTTAAGTCTCATACATACACCTCGCGGTTTAGTACAATTTGCGTTGTCGCGCGCGAGTCCATACATCAAGCGCGACTTCAAGTATGGACTCGCGGGCAAAGATGTCAGTTGTCTGTGTTGGACCGCCAGTTCTGCTTATTAATGTGGGTAATATGTAAAAATCTCCCAGTTTGTGCTGTCTAGGAGTATCTAGAAGAAAAAAACTCGACATAAAAAAATCAATAAAGACGATTCGATCAGGATCATGAACAGACTTTACAAACAAGAGGGTGACAATTATTAATGTTTTCAGGAGACGTACACACACCACCAGAGGGCCCCACATGCGAGTGCTGAAGGACGAGCCAATACCGGAAGGCTACCTGCGGTTCAGGTTCAACGAAGACTGTGCTTACCAGCATTGTGGTTACAGGTAATTAACACTTATTCCTTTTCATTCTATCCTAGCCTGATTTGATTTAGGACTATTCTACTCGTGATCTTGGATGTTAGTTCGTCGGTTTGGCTTGGCCACGAGTCTTCATTAATAGGGACGGATCTTTTCTATCAAATTCATTATACCATGGGACGCCCCATTTCTCATTTTGAAACTTTAACAAATGAGCTCGTTTGAAGGGTCATTTTATCTTAGACATTCACAATACGCTTGAAAACACTATAGTTTTTTCTCTTTTTTCGGCAAGATTAGCGCAACTTTTACTGAGACACAAGTTGAACCGATTATATTCCTTCTTTTACTATTAAAACTTGTATCATTGCTTCAAAACTAGCTTACTAATGTTTATTTTTTATTTTCCAGGGAGCACCAAACCCACTTCCACTGTACCCGCAAAGACTGCGGCTACTCGTTCTGTGATAAAACCAGATTCGTGCAACACACAGCGCGACATGAAAGGTAAGCTTCGTCAAAATGTTCAAAATAATGAGTAAAAAATAAGTAGACACTTAGCAGTGAATCTAATAGGCATATTCATTGTTTTGAAGAAGTCTTGTGTCCTTAACAGTGATGTATTGTTTCAGACTGGACACGTTGATGGGAGGAGACTTCCAGCAATACCGTGCCAATGTGTACTGCCAGCGACCGGACTGTCCGCACGCATCTACATTCGGTACGTATTTATAACATAATTTTCTAAATATGTACATCAATAATTCTCGTTACTAAATATTACATGTGTTCCACCATTTTGAAAAATACTAGAGAGAAACCGCTGCATTTTTGCCTGATCTGAAATGAAGACGTACATGTCGCTTGGTCAATCAAGGCAGTTTTCGGTTTAGTCCAACTCGTATTAAAGATTGATAAGTTCGTTCAGTTAATTTTCCTTACGGTTACACATCGACCCATCGGGATCTTTTGTGTAATTACCCCGTACGACCCTAAGATCCTTCAGCCTACTCAGGAGCACCAAGGCAACTTTGTTTAAACCCTATTTTAATTCTGAAATTTTGCTTCTTCCAGGCACGGGTCAGAACAAGGCCTCCCACTTCCACTGCCTGAAGTGCGACTTCGTATGCACGGACACCAACAAGGTGGTCGCCCATCGCAGACAACACCAGAAGCTGGACAGCATCCAGGCTGCTGGCTTCGAGAAGTTCCCGCCTAGTAAAGGTAAATTCCACTACTTTTTCTTCTAAACTTTAAGATAAATTAGTATTGGAACAAAACTCGTTAACTTAATCTGTTGTATTTAAGTAGTAGAATATCATGAAGTCTAAAATACTAGTTCAATAAAAAAAATATAGTGGGAAAAACATTTGAATTTCGAATATCAGTATTTGTATTTTCTGTTGCAACCATATCATTGCAATATTAAATTTCCCCATTCAGTTAAAAAGAAAGACTTTATCCATTCAAAACTTTTTTGAATCACTTTTCCTAAAATATTATTATTTTTGTTCCAGCATGCGGCTACGAGCCCCAATGCATCCACAGCAAGAAGCAAACCCACTACCACTGCCTGCAGTGCGGCTTTGCCGTGCTAGGCCTGTCCCAAATGACGTCACACAAGTACAAACACCAGGAGGCCAACCTCGGCCCCTCCACCAGCGCCACCAACTAGCGAACTTATGATTTTGACGACTCCTTCAGCCACACCGTTGTCAGCTGGATGGTGTTCACAAATAGAAATCCAGAGGTGATGACAAGTGTTACCAGCTGAATTGCGACCTTAAACGATAAAACCCAGATTGAACTGGACGAATATAGTGAAACTAGGATTAAGGACTTGATATGACTTGTAAACAAAATACTTATGTTAGTATTTTGGATATGGACTTTGACGAAATTGCATGTGTGTTGCATATAAAATTGTCATAACTAATGATTGACTGTCTAAAACGAGAGCAATAATTTTGAAAAGGTTTGATTGTAAAGTGTGTTTGTCCCTCAAAATAGTGCCTTAGACGCTTTGAACGGATTTAGTGGCAAAAGAGTGCCAAATTTAATTAACACTATTCAGATTGTTAGATTTTGTAAGCAAAGCCTATTCCACTGGCAGAAGAGGCGTAAATATATAAAAAATATTATTAATTTAACTGTATTTATTCTATTAAATAGAAATCGTAGTGCGAGAACAGTTTAAAATAACAACAGGGTTTGAAGATTTGGGTTAGTGTATATTTAAACTGGAAAATTGCATTTTAGAGACATTTTATGCATTCACGCCTTTTTGTGGAATAGGGCACGTATTTAAAATTTTATTCTACAAATTGTGTATGAAAAACGATTTTAGAGGAGATAAAAATTCTAAAATAGTTACAAAATTGCATGATTATATTTAAAGTGTGTATTTTCCTAAATCCCGACCAATCTTAGATGATAGTTTATATAAAATTATATATTTATTACTATCCCAAGAAAAGACATTTTTACGAATAGTATTATTAATTTAGGCTTCGTAAAATTTTAAAGTAAGGCATTAATTTTGGTTCGACGCCATCGTGCCTGAAACCTAACGTGACAATATCGTGGTAACTGACAGAGTACGACATTACAAAATTCCCTGTCAAAATTACCGCTATAGGTTAACTCGAAAATTATAACTTAACAAAAAATATTTAAAAATCGTCAATTTTATAAACAATGTAAATAAGAATTTAGATTATATTAAAATCATTGTTAATAAAAAATATATTGGTATAGTATGTATAAAAAATTGGATCTATGTACAGATATTGAATCAAGTGCTAACGTTTGTGATTCGTGAGGTAGCCATAAAATGCCATATTCATACAAATATTTTAGTAATAATCACTGAAATTAATTTAAATCAGTATTAAATTAGTCAGAAGTGTCCTTCAGATATCACCTTTTGCATTCCTTTATTATTCCCGGTTTTAAATAGGTTTACATCGCAAAAGTTCCAAAAGTATAAGCATCAGTATCGATCATAAACTACCAAGAATCGCCTACATCATTTTCATGTACAGTCATAATGAAATGAAATGAAATGATTTATTGTCAGACCACAGGTAAAACATATAAAAAATTTAAAAAATAATATTAATTGTATCTTTTCCGCAAAAAATATAGATGCTTTCCAAGTGCCAAAATTATTTATCCACAACTTTACCGCAAGCAATAAAGCCGTGTATATATATTATCGCCTTTGTCAGCATCTATATCTAATACCTTTTAGTATGAGGTTGTCTATTGAAGTACATAAGTACCTAATACTATTGGTGGCTGATGTGCACTGAAACTTTTGCGATAGCCCCTTAATATTCATTCCTATGTAGATGTAACGGTTCCAGTCGTTAAAAAGAGTAGTCAAAAACCTAAACTGCGTTTTTAACGACAGTGTTAAGACCAAACCAGTTTGAATCCTAAACATAGCTTGTATCAGTATTTTTTAGTCTAAGCTCTCACACGTTGTTCCTATGTCATTTCTTCGCACTTTGCTCATTTACACATTAGTTTTGAAATATAGTAATTTAAATGGAAATACATCTATGCATATTTCATCGACATAAGATATATAGCAAGATTTTTTGAAGCAAACATGTTTGGTAAAATAAGTTATTCAATTATAATTTTTGTAGGCTTCATTTTAACAGATTTTTAAGTAAAAATGTTTTGTATGTACCTAATGTGTAAATGGGTATTTTCATTATTGCAGTCATTTCATTAATGTACTCACTTTATGTTGTGTTCCTTATTTAATTGTATCATTGTAAATGTCCTTCATTTCATCTTCTGTTACTATCAATTTCGTGCCATAAAATAAGTAGTCGTTTTTAAATTATGACTACATAATACCTTGGACAAAAATTATTTAAGTTACCTTCCTTTTGTAAAACTTTGATAACTTTAATTAGATTTTCTTTTTCTAGTGTTTTATTTTCATTGGCATTGGCAGCTAAATAGTCACAATTATTTGCAATTAAAATATGATTTCTCACATTATTGGTTGTTATTCTTCTTGTTTTGTTATCTAATTTTACATTTAATGTTTTTATTTCAACACTTTTAAGTTTTCCTCTCATAAACACTTAAAGATAATTTAATCGCGTATTTATGTATTTTAGTATACGTAGCTTTAAATTTAGTGAGTATACTTTAAAATATTATTTCTTTTAAAATTATTATTGCACAAAAACGAGACAGGAGTGTTGCTAGAGTATTTAAAATGAAAAAGTTTCGTACAAAATTGATTTTGTGTATTTGTATGTAGTATCCGAATGTATTCCGAATATCTGTACCTTTGTTTAGAAGTTTGTTTGAGATTACAGAACTATTGGTATGGAAAATAGATTAGTGTTGTTTACCTCATGAGTTCTAGAAATTAAACGAGAATATACAAATTAACATGTTTCATTTAATTATTATTGTACCCGGATGACCTAGCCACATGATGAGTTGTATTGATGAGTCGTTCAGAAGGCCTTTTTTTGAAGTAGGTAAGTATAATTATTATAAAAAGCGTCTTCTTGCATTCTGTTCTACTATAATTGAAACTACATTTGAAAAAAAAAACACTATCAAATTAATAACAAAAAAGAAATAGCTATTATGGCTACTTTTAATTTTCCCTAAGATAGGCTGAAATGAGAGCACGGGATGGCATTTCTGCGACGCGAAACGCCACCGGAACGCGGCTGAAATGTAGTCTGGCTCTGTCACGCCAATACGCAAGAGCGATAGAGATAGATAGCTATGAAAGATATGAGCGTGAGCATTTCGTGAGCGTTTGAGCATTCGACTACGCATACTGGAAGCTAAATTTGGGAAAGCTACCAATTATAAGTACCTATTCGCGAAAAAGATATGTTTTTGAACTGACCTCATTGACCTTATCAAACATTTTAGTAAACAAGAAATACGGAGAAACCTTTTTCTACAACTTCCATTAAAATTCAGATAAGTTTTCGCGGATAGGTAGGAAGTTTCCGGAATCGATCGGAAACTACAACGAAGTTCCGACAACTCTTCACATTCTGTCTCGTGCAAGCCCTCTGGCGATCTACTTCGGAAAAGTGGATAAAGACGAGTTCAAAATAGACAAATTGGTAAAATACAAGACATTTTCCAAGACGGTCCCTTATGAAATGCTTTTGTCTTGGCATCTACCTACTTCGATCAAATCCATAAAGCTCGAGAATATACTGCCAATTTGTTGGCCATATCATGTCATGAAATATTGTAAGACACATAATCACTCCCTTATCCTTTTGAAAAGTAATAGAAGAATTGCATTTCGTAAGGGTCATTCTCATGGAATGTTCCATGTACTATCAGCTGCACAAGTGCATGGCGAATTTATCAATGAATTCATTCATAATTACTCCACGAGTTATAAGACAAGAGAATTTGATACAAATCGACAAAGTCTCAAAGTATAAATTAATAAACGGTGCATAAAAAAAATATAGAAAACCTCCATAACTTACGTAAGTGTCTGTTTTAAACAAACACATTGTGAATATTCAGAGTAACTGGTGATTGTAATTAATAATTTAAAAAAAAGTGTGTGAAGTCCCTCCACGAGGAAGAAGCGAAACATAACCTCGTGTTCTTGTAAAATATATTATTATTGGTATTTAGGCATCTCAAAGGTCGGCAACGCATAAGTGGCTCCCCTGATGTTGCTTATATCCATGGGCGGCGATGACTGCTTACTATCAGGCGGCTCGTCTGCTCCTTTGCTGCCTATTTCATAAAAAAAAATCTAGCTATCAATTTACAAGTGCTAATTCACCGTACAGTCAACTAATTTGAATCCTAAGCCACTCTAGAACCCTGTCTCATTTAAACTATGTTCTATTTTCCATAAGAAGTCACATTGACGCTTACTGTGCAAAGGTTCTACAATGGCCTAAGATTCAAATTGGTTGACTGTACACTGTCGTAGGTACTTACCATTCCAAAATTAACAATTAGCTCATATTACCTTGACACTGCACTGGCAAAATAGTTCCAATGGACTGAAGTCATTTAAGTAATTTTTAACCGACTTCAAAAAAGGAGGAGGTTCTCAATTCGACTGAATGTTTTTTTTTTTTTTTTGTATGTATGTTACTCGATATCTCCGAGAATTGTAGACCGATTTTCAAAATTTTTTTTTTGATCGTACGGGTATAACCCCGAGATGGTCCCATTGGCACCAAGTCGGGGTCTGATGATGGGATCCTGGAGAAATCGAGGGAACTCTTCAAATGTTATAGGCACATGTAATGTTTTTAGTGTATTTTTCAAAGGTACACCAGTATTTACGCCTGATGGTAATAATTTTATATGGCTGAGCTGATGATGGAAGGTCAACTCCTCAATGGTTAGGAGTTAAAGGATAATTCTTTCACTAGTGTGTATATATTCGGACTGATGCATATAATATCAATAGGAACCACTAAAAATCAACAAATAAACAAACTTTTTAACAAAAAATAAAACCGCCTTCAAAAATAAGCGCGTTACAAAACACGGAGAAACTAAAAAGCAAAAAATAATAAACCTTTGAATTCAGATTTCTTATCGTATTGCAATAATCTAAACATCCAAATTATAAACAAATCAATTATTTTTGGAGTCGGTACCAGCCTGCGTATGGTTGGGTGGGGCAAATAGGCAATAGCAAGGCGACGAACAGGTCTGGTACCGACTACAAAAATAATTGATTTGTTTATAATGTGGATGTTTAGATTATTGCAATACGATAAGAAATCTGAATTCAAAGGTTTATTATTTTTTGCTTTTTAGTTTCTCCGTGTTTTGTAATGCGCTTATTTTTGAAGGCGGTTTTATTTTAAAAACTTAAGTTTCACTTCAAAAATGTGTTGGACTGTCAATAACAATACTTTAGGTATTTTCAATCAACAGCAAAGTCACAATAAAATATTATACATCACATTATAAAAAGTGCCCGTGTGGTGACGGGTTAAGAATTTCACCACCCCCTTTCTTCCCG
This sequence comes from Leguminivora glycinivorella, assembly GCF_023078275.1. Lineage (NCBI taxonomy): Eukaryota > Metazoa > Arthropoda > Insecta > Lepidoptera > Tortricidae > Leguminivora > Leguminivora glycinivorella. The sequence goes on along the minus strand of NC_062991.1, from coordinate 6,485,006 downwards.
TGGGTGTCGTAGAAGGCGACCGTGGGATATGGGTTAAATTGTGGCGTAGGCGAGAGGCTGGCAACCTGTCACTGCAATGTCACAGTTTCGTTTTCTTTCAACCCCTTATTTGCCAAGAGTGGCACTGAAACCTGAGTAGTTTCATGTGCTCTGCTACCCTTTCATGGGACACAGGCGTGATTGTATGTATGTAACTATTATAAAAAGTTCCCGTCACTTAATTTATGTGGACATCGACAGTGTATAAAATTTTCTAGTCTCTTCGATGTCCGGTCCATTAAAACTTCTTAAAAGCCAACTGGTTATAATCCCACATAACCTTTCCCTGTTACCTTAATACTCGAAAACTTATGAACTATGGGAAAACATTATTACGTTTTCCTTTCCGTTTTTTGACCTTAAAAGGGGACACTTGAATTTACTGCAATGGAAGGTTAGCAGACTGGAAAACCGTTAGGTACGATGTTGATGGAGACAATTTTGACAAGTGATATATAATCTATCTTTAAGCGCTGGTAGCTTAGTGGTAAGAGCGTGTGACTTTCGATCCGGAGGTCGCGGGTTCGAACCCCGGCTCGTACCAATGACTCTTTTTCGGAACATATGTGCGAAATACTACTATCTTTACAAGCTAACCTAATACAAAAGTTCATTGCCTGACAGGCGTTATACTGGATGAGAGGCAGCATGCACAATAGTTGGTGATAAAATGTGATATAATATATCCACGATGATGATGATGAAACATTCTTCGTAGAGAATTTGTCGCCGGTGCCGTAGCCGAATGGCATTCCTGCGACGTGAAACGAAAACGAAACGCCGCGAAAGGTAGTCTGGCTCTGTCGCCACCCAAGTTACATAGCCGAATGGCACAAACGCTCACGAAACGAAACGCTCGTAGATATCTATCTCTATCGCTCTTGCGTATTGGCGGGACAGAGCTAGACTACCTTTCGCGACGTTTCGTTTTCGTTTCGCGTCGGAGAAATGCCATTCGGCTGCGGCACCTGGACTATCCTGGCTTATAATATAGCCCCATTTGTTCCGCGCGCAGTGACGCACAGCTTTGCATAATATTACGCAAACGATGGATTAAGCTTGGCGTTAATTAGAGTGCTAATTTATTAATTAAGATATCTGTCACTGGAGGATAAAATAAAGATGTAGCTAGTATGGAATAGTGGGTACTTTATTTGGGACTTAACGCCGTAAATGATCTAATACAATCCAGATTCCAGGATATCCAAGTTGTTATAAGTAATATCCTAAAACCAGAACGATAACAAAAAAACCGGCCAAGTGCGAGTCGGACTCGCCCACCGAGGGTTCCGTACAAACTTTCTTTCAAACTACCTAGTAAAAATAATCTCATATTTTCATATAACTCTAATGACTTGACTAGAAGACAAAAGTATAGGCACTAATGAGTATTATAGTGTATAGCGCCATCTCCCGCCGGTGTTTTATCTGAAGAAGAACGACGTATTATTAAGCAATAATATAATTTATTGAAATTAATTTCCATAGAGTACCTAGTCTGTTCATATTCTTTGATGAATACTTTTGCATGTTAAATTGTATCTTGTTATTTAATGCATGTTAGTTATAAGATGTAATGTTTTGAAGAAGTTGCCCGCCGAGTTTCTTGCCGGTCCCATAGGATACCCCCTCCCAACTGAGGGGGGACTGAAATCTTCTCGAGGCTGAGGCGTAGGGTTAGAGCCGGCGTAGCTTTATTTGACGTTCATATGCGCATTGTAATATGCCTACTTGAAAAATAAATATTTCATTTCATTTCATTTCATTTCATTTCCCGGTCAATTTGATAACTAATTTGCGCGACCTGGTTTTTCAGGGATAATTCTTTATAATGTTAACCGATTTAAACAGTTTTTACTTTATTGGACAGAAGATGGTTTACGTAACACCTCGTTTTAATTTGAAGTACGATATACATCCGCAAGGGTGGGTAAACTGAAAGTAAAAATCTGAAAAGTTTTTTGTGAATAAAAAAAAAAAGTATTCAAAATACAAACACGATTATATTTTTCCTGTAATATATAGCTTAAAACCAATGTTTACTAAAATTTTCATAATTTTTCGTTGGTAAACTTCGGAGATAAGGGGGGGGGGAACGGTATTTTTTTTTACATTTTCCTTCAAAATTCTTTTTTTTTCTACAACAAAAAAATTATAAAAAATAGCTTATTTACGTTCAATTTGAGCTCTTTCCAACGATACCCCACTTGACCTAGTAACTTGAAATTTACAGTTTGCCCCCTTTCATTTTGGCCATTTTCTACAATTAAAATTAATATATTTAAAATAAATATACTTTCAATTTGTAGAGGTTTACAATGTTCACAACTATTCCAAATTTCATATTAATAGCATTAGTAGTCCTCGAGATATTTAGGAATGTGACAGACGGACAGACAGACGGACAGAGTCGCACCATAAGGGTTCCTGTTGTACCTTTTTGGTACGGAACCCTAAAAATGGTAAAAAAAGAAACAAAGAGCCCAGGGTACGTAGGTAGCCGAATGGCACAAACGCTCACGAAACGAAACGCTCGTAGATATCTATCTCTATCGCTCTTGCGTATTTTCGCGACAGAGCCATTGGCGTTTCGTTTTCGTTTCGCGTCGCAGAAATGCCATTCGGCTACGGCACCTGAGCCGCCAATCCTTCTTCATTCTCCTAACTTTCCTTAAATTCTCAAGGCTGATTTTTATATATGTAATAGGTGGTAATAGAAAAGACTAAAGATTTGATAATCATCATTTCCTGACCATTTCCGCCGGCCGTAACTTTTACCAGGCGCTCAAGCGTCTGGTAAGCGTCAGACTTTCAAAAGTTTCAAAATGTTTCAAATGATGGTAGTTAGCAATTATATCATTGAGTGTAGAGCTAAAAGTCAAGTAGAGCTGTACAGAAAATTAAAAATTCAATTAAAAAAAAAGTAACGATCAGATTAAAAGATGAATACTCTAGATGAGTTTAAAAAAATAAAAATCAGTTGGGGTGTCTGAGGTTTTGAGTGATACCGGAAACACCGTATATAACAATCAGCCTTGAATTTAAGGAAAGTTAGTGTTTAAAAAAACCTTATTGCAAAAAAATGGCCGACGGACCGAACTAGGTAATATGCAGACATTAAACGTCGATGCGAACTCAACATTGTCCCAAAGTTTCATCCTTGAGAAAATGAGAAAGATCTGGCGACTCTGAATGCACAAACGCTCACGAAACGCTCGCGACAATATCTCTTTCGTAGCTATCTATCTCTATCACTCTTGCGTATTGGTGCTACAGAGCCAAACTACGCGGCGTTTCATTCATCAATGCCATTCGGCTTACGTGCCCTAGGCTCTAAGTCCATAAGCGGCACCCGAGACATTCAATGGTCAGCAATAAAATTGAGAGAAAGAAAAATCGACCAAAAGTTAAAACGCGTCGTGTGCGATCTGTGTACAACACTTTTTCTTTTCTCTTTTTAATTAATTTAGTGTGTTCTTTTTATTATTATTCTTTTTATTTTATGTTTCGATCACAGTCTGTTGTTATTTTTCTTGTAACGTTTTCACTTTCTTAACTGTTTGACCACGTTCTTGTATGTGATTTGTATTTTTTCTGTCTGTTACCCACCGTGAATCGTTCTCACTTGATGGTTATATCCTTACGGATCCGAGACGTGGACTCTGACTGTGGGGCTAATCCACAAGCTTAAAGTCGCTCAACGTGCTATGGAAAGAGCTATGTAATGCTTGGAGTCTCTCTGAAGGACAAAATTCAGAACGAAGCGATCCGCCAGAGAACCAAGGTGACCGACATAGCTCTAAAAGTTAGTAGGTTGAAGTGGCAATGGGCTGGCCACATATGTCGCAGAACCGATAACCGCTGGAGCAAGCGTGTTCTGGAGTGGAGACCGCGTCTTGGTAAACGTAGTGTGGGATACCCTCTGGCTAGATGGTGGGATGATTTGCATAAGGGCTGGCGGAAACTGGATGCATAAAGCAGCAGACCGGGCTCTGTGGCGTACCTTGGGGGAGGCCTATGTCCAGCAGTGGACTGCAGCGGGCCGATGATGATGATATTGATGATGATGGTCTTATCGGAAGATCAGTACTGGAAGTCCCCAGCAACACGCTGAGATGAGGCCATTTCGTGGCACTTCATTCATTTCTGTCTTGTTGTTATTATATATATTTTGTCTTGCCTGTGTTCACGAATAAATGTTTATTCTATTCCATTCTAAATATGTTTCGGTTCGCGATTTATTTTTCACGCTGTATGTTACTGAAATAGGTTTCTAAATAGATTCCTTTACAATTGGCAGCCTAAGTTTTATTAAATAATTTTTATCTTATCTCTTCAATAAAATTGAAGGTCTTAATAAAGAGGCTATTGTTGTCAAAATGTGTAGGTATTACTTAATTTATTCAATTTAATGAATGCGCCACTCTATATTTAAATTCATAATTAATTTTAAACAAGTCTCGAGATTCAGGTTTAAAATATATTTTGTTAATTATAATTTAATCACGTTTCTCTTTGACTCAATTGTGTTTCTTTAAGAACTTTTTAGTTTCTTTCAACCGTAGTAACTAGGTATAAAAATACTATTTCTTTATTCAAGCTGCTGATATAGTTAGGCACAATACTTTTTTTAATTTATCATTATTGTCAAGCACTATCCTACACATGATAAAACAAAGTAGTCACCTGTAGTCGGTAAAAATGTCGCCGCTTAAGGGCTTTCTTGATCAAATACACTGCCCATATCGATTAGATATAACAAAACAATGTATGGTGAAATATACTGTTTATATAGGTCTACAAAAAAGTCCGCACTGATGTATTACCATAGACATTATATATATCTTTCACGGATAAGTTACTAGTATTACCATCATCATCCTCCTTGCGTTATCCCGGCATTTGCCACAGCTCATGGGAGCCTGGGGTCCGCTTTGACAGCTAATCCCAAGATTTGGCGTAGGCACGAGTTTTTACGAAAGCGACTGCCATCTGACCTTCCAACCCGAAGAGTAAACTAGACCTTATTGGAATTAGTCCGGTTCCTCACGATGTTTTCCTTCACCGAAAAGCGACTGGCAAATATCAAAACATTTCGCACATAAATTCCGAAAAACTAATTGGTTTGGTGCGAGCTGGGGTTCGAACCCGCGACCTCCGGAACGAAAATCGCACGTACTTTCCGCTAGGCTACCAGCGCTTTCATTACTATACTCTGTCAAACAAGTCTGTCAGTAAATAAGAACAAAGAAAACTATATGCTTCCTTTTCTTTAGGGTACTAGAGAAAAGGATACCTATAGTTTTCTTTGTTCTTATTTACTGACAGACTTGTTTGACAGAGTATATTACCATTTATATGATTTTATCCCCGTGCATAGCCAGGACGGGGCGCTAGTACCTACCTATATACTCATTATGTGTTAGCAGTGTTAGTATTAATCCTAATACAAATAGATTCAAACACACTATATCATAGTTCCAATTATTGTGTGTACTGTAATATGTGGTCGTAAGATAAGATGGGATACGATATAAGTATAGTATTTACCCAAACGTAACATACCGGCCGGGCGCAGTTTTCCATTGGAGCGCTATGTCGGAAAGTACTTAAGTGTCGAATATGGATCGACACTGAAATAGTTATTTGTTTTACAAGGGGGCAAAGTTGTTGTTTAACCGTACGTGCCAATATTGATACCCGAGCAAGCGAAAGATTCCAATATTGAACCGCGAGCGTAGCGAGCGACTTTGCCACCGAGTGAAACAAAAATTTTCACCACACCAACATGAACAAAATACTGACTATAAAACATCAAACTAAATCAAATCCCATCAATTATAGGTAAATTCGACCAGCCAGCTTAATACATCAAGTTAAAAACTTTATGAAATTACTTTGCACTCTTGTGGATAAAATACGATTTTGCTATCTGTTTTCGAATAAGCAAATAAGCCTTTACCAGTTGGTGTGGACTTATGGAAAATAAATAGAAATTAATGAGTCATTGAAATAGTACCTAGAAATTGTCACAAGGGACCAACATTCTGCACGGCAAGGGCTCGTAAATGAAGCCAAGGGGGCAATAAGGGATTCTTAAATAGAATCTGAAACATAGTTAAGAGATTCAAGTACTAACGCCGAAGTTAGTTTTGCCGACATGATATTTGACAAGTTTATGACAGGCAACATTTTACATGAAAAAGATTTGGTGGGATTGTAGCAGAAGAAGTTAGGGACTAATGCGAAGGGATTATACTCGTACACCCACGGTAACAAAACTTGAATTCGATCTTTACATAATAACAGACGGTCGTGCAAAGATACATTTGCTTTCTGCTTTTTCCTTCTTCCATGAGCTATCCCAGCATTTTGCGACGGCTTATGACAACCTGGGGTTCTTGGCAACTAATTCTAGAATTTGGCGTAGGCCCAAGTTTCTATGCGATTTACGTCTGATTTTCGAACCTAGAGGATAAACTAGGCTTTGTTAATTAAATTTTAAAATTTACTTTATTTCGTAGTATCAGTATTCAATCAGTAATCAATATTTTTTTCAGAAACGTCTGCTAACGATTCTAAACATTTTTATATTAAAGGAAAAAATGGAAAAATTTAATGAATACATACCAATTGAAAGACAATTTTAAAATACCCAAACAAAATTATTTTATTTCGTAGTATCAGTATTCAATCAGTAATCAGTATGTTTATTGCTTTCATAGGTTATACAGGTCAGGATAGGGCGAAGTGGAAGCGGTTGACAAGGAAAGCTGACCCCACCACCATGTGGGATTAATAGCTTGGAGAGAGGTTACAGGTCATCAGGCCCCGTAGACGAATGGCAATGGTTTCGTGAGAGTTTGTGGATACGGCTACGCACACAGTAATCACAGTTTTTATGGCTAAATCAGCTCCATGTCATCATAATATTGCATTACCAATATTACCATCCGGATTTACAAACATGTGCAAAATTTCAGGTTCATCTACAATTCTACATACAGAAGGTACTTAAAATTTTACTTGCAAGATTTCGGTACACTACATTTTTTTTAAATACCACGTCGGTGGCAAACCGACATACGGTCCGCCAGATGGAAAGCGGTCATCGTAGCCACTAGTTCATCGGAAATAGCTCCCTAGCTCATTACAGTAAGTCAGTAACTTAGTGCACCTACTGGTAAAATCTTGAAATGCACGGAATAAATTTCCGACACAAACTTCCAAAACTGTACCAATGGAGAACCCGCGCCTTGGGCGATCGATCCGCGCACGCGCGCAGCCCCCCGCAGTATTGAATGAACCCATTCATGGAGCAACTGGTGCCTTCAGAATGAACGAATACATGCCACTACGTATAACTACTCTCAGGACATGTATGGAGGTTATTATACAATGTGCTTTATACGGGCGATAAATTAAACCAGATGTAGAGTTATATATGACGAAATTAAATTATTTTCATAGAAAATATTTTAAGTTTTATTTTTTTAAGTAGTCACATTACTCATGAAATAAAACTATGGAAACGGATTAAATCGCGTATAATGAATTTAAAATTCATCCCGACGACGTAAAGAGTTCGAAACGTCGGGATGAATTTAGTTTTATTTCATGAGTAACTATCGCGGTAATCGAAGATAATATTAGTCGCATTACTATTATAAAGAAAAACTGTGCGAGCTGGATTCGAACCAGCGTTCTCCGTTTACCGGTTGTTTAAGCTCGGGGACCTTGGTCACTTTTTCTGATCCTTGGAGACCTTGGTCACTTTTTCTTTGTATATGACATTACATTAATTTCAGTTTTTATTTCAGACACGGAATCCGTTAATGTTGTAATTCATTAAGAGGTGTTTTTAAGTCACTCTTAATTTTCACCGAATAATTAGATTTAGAAAGTTTTTCGACAGGAATTTACTGTTAACATGGTTGCGATGAATGTTATTGACAACTGTCAACGAGCGTTTAACGCATTGGACTGCGTTCCAGATTCTTATTGTATGGATAAAATCACAAAATTGTAATTTTAAGAATGTAATACTAAGGCCCCGAGTGGTGACGGGTTAAGAATTTCACCACCCCCTTTCTTCCCGTGGTATATGTGTTAAATTGTGGCGTAGGCAAGAGGCTGGCAACCTGTCACTGCAATGTCACAATTTGGATTTCTTTCAACCCCTTTTTGCCAAGAGTGGCACTGAAATTTAGTAGTTCATGTGCTCTGCCTCCTTTATGGGATACAGGCGTGATTATATGTATGTATGTATGTATGTAATACTAAGTGTGACTTTATCTTCATTAAATCACACTTCGTATTCTTAATGGAGATGGAGATATTGATGGATTGATTGATAAATCACACTTAGTAATTCCATTCTTACTAAAGACGATACAGGAGGGGTCAATTCTTCATACAAACGCTCTCGACTATTTCCTCTCTGGTTTTTGAAAATAGAGCACTGATTTTTTCAACATATTACTATTATTATTATCTTTATTTCTTTTAAGTCTTATTTTTATCTGTGTCGGACCGTTTTGATTTTTTTAATATTGTTATTTTTAAAGACGCTAGCCCATCAAAAATTTCCTAAACGGCCTTATTGATTATGGCGCAAAAAAAGGTGTGGTATTCAAAATTGGTAACAACTAACCAAAAAAACTAAACCGTCCGACACAGATAATTTTATTGTTATTAAGATTCTCAAATTTCGTCACGATTGATTAAATTTTGAAGGAAACAGTAGAGAGCGGAACCTCGATTTTAAAGATTTTTTCGCAATATCATTTGACTGAGTTGTTCTGAATGGACAATTTTTTTGATAAATCTAGTTAATAACGCTAGTATGTTTAACTAAATTCCCAAATTGAAAGGGGGGCTCCTTTCCATTTTATCATTTTCGCTCCTGTAGCGTCTTAATCACTAAATACAAACAAAGCGTCATTACGGCTCTGATTCCTAAATCCATTTTTTATACTGCAAAATTGACGCCGTCTATAATGTATAAAGTGGGCGTTGATAGATAGATAGATAGAATAATACTCTTGATTGGCACACCTCAGCAAAAGATACAGAAAAAAGATTCTGTTCAGTAGAGAAAAAACAAAAATTATTATAAATAGAGGCAGACAACAGGCGGTCTAATCGCTAAAGAGCGATCTCTACCAGACAACCCGCGGTACCTAAGTCTAATTTTATGATGCTCTACCATTTGTAAATATTTACATACTGTTTAGAACTGTCTAAAAAGGTGAAACAATTTTTCTTTTACATTGTCACATGTTGCGAATAAATTGTTTGTTGTCTCTGTGGTACACCCAAGAACTTGAATCGTTGAGCCATTTAGAGGTCACAATCATTTTGTTATTTCATAGCTAAACTATGGGTTTGTCCAGTATAAAATGGGCTAGAAACGGATCAACAATTAAAGTCCGTGACCGTACAAACCGCCTCGCGAAATTAGACACAAAACGCCAATTACATAAGGAAAGACCTACGGGCCCATTTAGAAGGTACGAGAACTCGTATGCCAGTTTTATTACATTGCGGTATTTGATGGCTGTGCAAAACTGTATGTAACCTCAACAGCCCGCAATGTAAATAAAATCGCATGCGAGTTCGCACGCCGTTTAAATCGGGCCTACGAGTATAAACCCTGACCAGGGGGGTTACCATGACGTGCTAAAGCCGTTCAGTTTAGGTTGAGAGAGAGGAACGGAGCTATGTAACTGCTATAGCTGTGTCCCTTTCTCTCAACCTAAACTGAACGTCTTTAGTACGTCATGGTAACCCCCCAGAAATCGGTGCGCCAAAGTTCATATAAAATTGGTATATAGATTATTGGTAGTCCGAAAATGTTTCTCATACAATTTTACATTATAATGATCATTATTTATAACAATTTTATGTTAATAACTATCGTAACTTCGAATGACTTATGTTCATAATGTCATTCATCATAAATACATTTTATACTAATGTTAATGTTTATACACCGTGTTTCACTTAACACTAAAAACCTGAATACAGTTTGTTTAGAATCGAGAGTAGAATCGATTGAGCTATATCTTGATGGGGGTAATATTTTTATTTAAATTAGTATTATTAGTTATTTTTTACGTGCCCATTCTATTGTACTCGTAATACAACATTGTGTATATCGCATTGCTAGAGGTTGTTTACCTTTTTCAGTATTTAGGGGTATTAATACTGGCTGGTTACTTGGACGATTATTTTTTCCGCTACTAGTTTGACGTTGTTTGTCAGTTTAATCTTAATGTTTATTATAAGTCATAACAAATTGAACTCGTACCTAATTACAACCTTGTCATTTTGAATATTGGGTTTAAATTTGCTTACTGCGATTACCTGTCCAATTTGAAGTTTACTGTGATAAAGCTTTAAAGTGTTTTACAGTGACATCTTAGCTGTCTATTGGTAAACCTTTTGTCGTTGCAGTAACGTACACAAATAAATAGTCTTATGGTTTATGATGGTAGTTAGAAATTATTTTATTGAGTGTAGAGCTAAAAGTCAAGTAGAGCTGTACAGAAAATTAAAAATTCAATTTAAAAAAAAGTAACGATCAGATTAAAAGATGAATACTCTAGATGAGTTTAAAAAAATAAAAATCAGTTGGGGTGTCTGAGGTTTTGAGTGATACCGGAAACACGTTGTAGTATACTTATTGATCATAACGATTGCGAGTAATATAATTTATCGTTATATTATTGTTAACAGAACAGAAATCACATGTGACAGTCCAGAGCATTGCGAGAGATTTTAAGAGTATATTCCTGATCCCATTTTAAGACTAAAATGTCATATACACTTTTCTAGATTTCGCCTAGTTTCAGAGTTATGACCAATTGGTAAAAAAAAATTTCTTATTGTGACTCAGTACAAAAGGCTTTTTTAACGATGTTGATGCCATTATGGAGAATTAGTCTCACTATCCTTATTGATAGATGTCCAAAAGTACGAAATAAAACCTCTCAAAAGTGAGGTTTTTAGAAAAAAAAAACGTCAAAATTCATTTCAGGTGCTAGTTTTATGAATAACATTTACTTTTTATGTGAAAATACATTCGAAAACAGTAAAAAAAAAAATAACAAAAATTTTTTTTTGGCAAAATTTCCTCATGTGTATTAAAAAAATCTTTCCTTTAGCCTTAGAAATGCGTGGTTAAAATCTCTCGCAATGCTCACGAGCACCGGTATATTCAGGCTTCTGGGGGCCGATTTTTGAGTCTCACTGTCACTAAAATACCGGTTGAAAACGGTGAATTGCCTATTATTTTCAGTGACAATTTTCTGAATTCGAACGCCGTGAGACTCAAAAATCGTCCCCCTGGTCAGGCTTTACGTACAGCTCGGCTGGTTAACAGTACTGCCGGGAATATGAAAGACTTTTGAAGTGAAACTTCTAATGCGACTTAAAAAAATCTGAAATCTTCTCGAGGCTGAGGCGTAGGGTTAGAGCCGGCGTAGCTTTATTTGACGTTCATATGAGCATTGTAATATGCCTATTTGAAAAATTAATATTTCATTTTCATTTTTTTTTACAACTGACAGAGTGTTAAACGTTTAACGCTCAGTGTTGCCAACTCGAATTTTCCAAAAATTCTAGATTGATGCCAGGAATATGCAAATTTTCGAAGTGATTCTCTTGAACTTGTTCGTATTTCATGAGTTTATGTTTGTTTTTTCCCCTTGTTCCTCGTAGATAACCAAGTTTGATAACTGGCTTTGTATGAGGAAAAAATATTCTTCTTTGATTACCCGGTTTGGAAACGAGAATTTTTTTTTCCTCGTAGAAAACCTTTATTTTTTGCAGTTTTCTTCGAAGAATTTATTTTCTTGTTTGCTTACCCGATTTGGAAACAAGAATTTATTTTTCCTCGTAGAAAACCATTATTATATGCGGTTTTCTACGAAGAATTTATTTTCTTCTTTGCTTACCCGGTTTGGAAACAAGAATTTATTTTTCCTCGTAGAAAACCATCATTACATGCGGTTTTCTATGAAGAATTTATTTTCTTGTTTGCTTACCCGGTTTGGAAACAAGAATTTATTTTTCCTCTTAGAAAACCATTATTTTATGCAGTTTTCTATGAAGAATTTTTTCTTCTTAGCTTACCCGGTTATGAAATGGGATTTTTTTCCTCATACAAAACCATTACTGTACGCAGTTTTCTACGAAGAATTTGTTTTCTTCTTAGCTTACCTGGTTATGAAATGGATGGGTTTATTATTCCTCATTGATAACTACTACCCACATATTTTCATGCAGTTTTCTAAAGAGAAAATTCTTGGATTGGATAACTATCAATGAGGAATAATAAACCCATCCATTTCATAACCAGGTAAGCTAAGAAAAAAACAAATTCTTCGTAGAAAACTGCGTACAGTAATGGCTTTGTATGAGGAAAAAAAATCCCATTTCATAACCGGGTAAGCTAAGAAGAAAAAAAATTCTTCATAGAAAACTGAATAAAATAATGGTTTTCTACGAGGAAAAATAAATTCTTGTTTCCAAACCGGGTAAGCAAACAAGAAAATAAATTCTTCATAGAAAACCGCATGTAATGATGGTTTTCTACGAGGAAAAATAAATTCTTGTTTCCAAACCGGGTAAGCAAAGAAGAAAATAAATTCTTCGTAGAAAACCGCATATAATAATGGTTTTCTACGAGGAAAAATAAATTCTTGTTTCCAAACCGGGTAAGCAAACAAGAAAATAAATTCTTCGTAGAAAACTGCAAAAAATAAAGGTTTTCTACGAGGAAAAAAAAATTCTCGTTTCCAAACCGGGTAATCAAAGAAGAATATATTTTCCTCATACAAAGCCAGTTATCAAACTTGGTTATCTACGAGGAACAAGGGGTTTTTTCAATTATTTGAAAAATCAGGAATGTAATAGTACATTGTGCAACAAGGTGAGGAAGTTGAATATTACTAACGAAAGTAAGTTAAATCGCGACGGCTAGCCGGAGCGATTTAAAGACTCGTGTTAGTAATATTCATACTCCCCGAGTTACACATAATGTTTTTCATCACACTCGCAATGTAAAAAATATGTAAATAGATGTAAAAAAGTTAAGTACGGTACAAGAAATTTCATTATTCCCTTGGGAGAACGATTTTTCTATAACTCACGCTCCGCTTGCGTGCAATAGCACTTTTAAAGTGCGGGTGTGATGAAAAATATTTAAAACAGTAAAAAGATGGATTTAACTAAACGCAAAAACGTGACAGTCAATTGACAGAATGTTTTAAAGGTCATATTACGAAGTTTAACTTCTTTCGCGCGGAGGGACTCCACCTAGTTCTGTGGACTCCACGCACTATTTTTTTTTAGACCAAGTTTGGGCTGGGTGGCCACATGGGCCATTTTTTTTCAAAGTTGTCCACCCCACTTTTTTTGTAACATGGGTATTTTTTACGCGATTCATACTCAGAATCGAGAGCTCTTTCGATCCTGATAGGAGAAAAAAAATGTCCCAAGATTTCCATACATGTTTTCGAACCTTCCATTCCGTTACCGCCGTACAAAATGTATGAAAAAATGGTAACGGAATGGGAAAAAACCTTGAGACACTTTTTTTCTCCTATTAGGATTGAAAGAGCTCGCGATTCTGAGTGGAAAACACATAAAAATTTTCAAATCCAAAAAAAAAGTTGGACAACTTTGAAAAAAATGGCCCACATAGAAGATTTTTATCCTGAATAATAATGCTTTCGATTAGTATAATAAGAGAGCAAGCTATTTTTAGAAAATCCTTGAAAGCTGTTTTCTTTTCTTTAAAATAAAGGAAAGTCTCAAAAAAAAATGTGATGTACGGAATTTTGTCACGTGAGTGAAACTCGCACTTGGCCGGCTTTTTAAGCTACTGCGTCCAACACTTAAATTAAAACTTTGTTGCTATAATAAATTACTTTCCTCAGACAAAAATGTCAGGCTTCATTTCAAAAGTTATACTTCAACTTTAGTTTGGGGAAGTCTAGAAACTTCTTTTATGTCTACTTAACATAAAAGAAGTTTCTAGACTTTAATTAAAAAATTAAAAAAAAACCTTCAAAGTTTAACATTAACAACTTCATTGGGTTTATTTACGGAAGATTGTATTGCCTTTGGCTAGTCTGTGGCCAAGAGTAAGCCCATTTATTATATATATATATATATATATATATATATATATATATATATATATATATATATATATATATATATATATATATATATGTCGGCGCTATTAATAAAAGCGCCATCTGTTATTGTTTACTGTAACCTTTGTGAGCGCCATCTAGCATCAAACTGTGAAATTATTATAGATTGTTTACGTTGACAAGCGACTTAGCTTGATAGCTGGTTGACTGCGCCATCTGTCGGCGATATTATGTAATCACTCTGTGGATCAGGTGACCGTTGGCAAACCGGTAGGTGCTTGTTTTGAACTGGGGATTGAGCACTTTCGCTCGAGCCGCCGGTCTGTCAACGAGTCCTTTGGTGAGCTGTATCACACCTGAATCACTTTATTATTGTTTTGATTATGTGTTTTATTGTGTTCTGATACTTTGATTGTGTTTTGATTAATTATTGCGTATTACTGTTAGGCGTATTAATAAATAGTGAATCGTAAAACCAACCGGACTTTGATATGGAGGACCTGAGCGAGCCGGACGATGACGGCTCGGTTTCCCTATAATATCTACTTATAAATCCGACATCGGAAGTGGAAAAAGACCTCTTAACGCGTCCGATACCCCGCGAAACCCTGACGTAAACAAAAGTTATTTGTCGAATTCTATCGCAAGAAATAACAAGCGCTCGAGTACTTCGACGAAAAATAGCGGTGTTTCTAGACTGGTTTTAAATCAAAACAACGTACCGGTTTCTGCGACTATCACACAGAACACTGCGCGATTTTCTACCACAGCAGATCAAAATCACGGGACAAATTCGGTCCCTATAAACGAAAATATCGTGCCGCAGTTCGCCACGATAAATAACGACGTACCCGTTTCGACCGCGACAAACAATCATGACGAGCAAAGTTCTTTGGCAACCAACGTTTCCAATAATGATCCTAATCGAATACTATCATCGTTTGCGGAGATATTAGACAGGATAACTAGCCAACAACAAAAGAGCATGAATACTAATAATGAACTGTTAGCCGGAATTTTGTCTAAAGCTGTTACTTCGTCACAACGGCCAAGGCTGAGCGATATTTATATTGCGCCATTTAACCCGGATGGTGAAGTTCCCGTTAGAGATTGGTGCGAGCACGTAGACAGAGCTAAACAACATTGGAACCTAACAGATTACGAAATCTGCACTAAGATTGCAGGCTTATTACAGGGTCGAGCGAAGACCCTCGGAGATACGTGGCTTGTAAAATCTCCGCTTTGGAGTGACATGCGAGATGCTTTAGTGCAGACTTTTGAACCCGAAGCGCGGTATTCAAATGATATTTTGAAATTACGTAATTTCAAATTCGATGCGTCAAACCCGTCAGAATCTATAACGCGTGCGTGGACTATTTGGAAAAGAATTATGAGCGGTGACACGGAAAAAGATGCTGTTGAAGCAATTATAGGTTGTATTGATAATGAATTCCTGAGGTTACGTCTGATATCTAGCAAATGTACAACAGTACCTGAGTTGATCTCCGTCATATCTACTACAAAACCACGGGAATCTAGGAGCGGTGAACCACCAGCTAAACGACCTAGGCTTCGCAACACTCGGGACGAATCACTTCTGTCTTGTTTCAAATGTGGCAAAGTAGGTCATGTACAATTAAATTGTCCTAATAAAAACAGTACTGACCCTAAGCCTTTGTTAACATCAAATGACTTAACATCGAACGTGAAGCCGTCGGAAAAGCCACCACAAAAGTGTACTTATTGCGGAAAATTAGGACACAGCGAAACAGTATGCTTCAAAAAACTAAAGGACGATGGTGATAAGATAGCTTTGGTCACAGTGGGATCTAAAGTATCCATTCCAATGCAAGTTGAAGTTAATGAGCGTAAACTTACAGCACTATTTGATAGCGGGGCAGAACGGTCCTTAGTAACAAGATCATTAGGCCAAACTTTACCCGGGAAGCGAGAGGACTATCCTTTAATGCTATTTGGAGTAGGTGGTCCTATTGTATCAAGCCAACGTATAACAGTCACGTGTCTTATCAGTGGTATATTCGTCGAAATACGTTTTTACGTAGTAGAAGATCACGAAATACCTTGCGAGCTTATAATTGGATCCGATTTGGTCAAAGGGACAGGGTTAGAAGTCAACATTACCGAAAATGGAGCTACTTTAAAGAGAATTGCTCAAGTATTGACAGTAACGACAAATGAAGACTTCGTACAAAATATCGATACCGATTTGACTGACAAAAATGAGATTGCAGAATTAAAGGCTGTCCTGGAGAAGAATAGAGATGTCTTTGCTTGCGGAATACCCAAGACTAAAGTTACTACGGGACACATGGATATTCAACTCAAGGATCCCAAGAAGGTAGTCTCGCGAAGGCCATATCGCATGGCGCCTATAGAACGACAGAAAGTAAAGACAATCGTCGACGACCTCATTGCTAATGGAATAGTTCGCGAAAGTACATCCGAGTTCGCGAGTCCGGTTGTACTTGTGAAAAAGAAGAACGGTGACGATCGTATGTGTACCGATTATAGGGAATTAAACAGCAATACCGTCCCCGTAAAATTCCCACTGCCTATAATCTCAGATCAGATAGACAGGTTAGCTGATGCCTCTTATTTTATCTGTCTGGATATGGCTCAGGGCTTCTATCAGATCCCTATCAAAGAAGAGTCCATCCCAAAAACAGCTTTTATCACTCCAGACGGCTTATTTGAGTATGTTATGATGCCGTTTGGACTTATGAACGCACCAGCGGTATTTCAGCGTGCAATAATGGCTGCATTGCGTCCATTTCTCAACGACATACTCATTTATATGGATGATATCCTTATAAAATGCAAAACTTTCAAAGAAGGGCTCGAAATGTTGGATCGAGTGCTGGTTGCTTTGCACGAGGCTGGTTTCTCCGTCAATCCTAAGAAATGTGTGTTTTTCAAAAACTCTGTTGAATATCTAGGCAACATCATTTCAAAAGGTACAGTGAAACCAAGCCCCAAAAAGGTGGAATCATTAGAGAAGTCTCCTGTTCCGACTACTGTGAAGCAAGTCCGACAATTTTGTGGCTTAGCTGGCTACTTTAGGCGCTTCATCCCATCTTTCTCAGAACGCATGATTCCTCTATATAATTTGACAAAGAAAGACGCTAAATTTCAATGGACGGCCGAATGCGAGAGTGTGAGACTCGACATCATAAGGAGATTGACTTCAGCTCCCGTGCTAACGATTTTCAGAGATGATTTGCCAACGGAGCTACATACCGATGCCAGCAGTTCTGGCCTCGGAGCGATACTTATTCAAATTAAAGATGGCCGACAACATGTTGTGGCATACATGAGCATGAGGACGACAGAACCGGAAAGTCGATATCACTCCTATGAGCTGGAGACACTGGCCATAGTTCGAGCTGTGAAACACTTTAGACAATATTTGTACGGGAGGAAATTTACTATCGTTACGGATTGTAACGCGATAAAATCGTCCTTGCAAAAACACGAACTCCTTCCAAGGATTCACAGGTGGCTGGCGTATTTGCAACACTACGACTTCAATATCGAATATCGTCAGGGCAGCCGCATGAAACACGCAGACTTCTTCAGCCGGAATCCAACAGCGTGTATTAATCTAGCGAGTAATGTTGATTCCTGGCTTGTGGTGGAGCAGAGACGCGACCCCGACTTAGCAACGATGATTAAAAAACTTGAACATGGTGAAGAGGTGAACGACTACCGTCTTTATGACAACATTCTCCAAAAGAACGATCCTGAAGATGAACCTGGCCGAAGAGAATGGAAAAAGTGATACCAAAAACTTACCAATGGAGCATAATTAATGCTTATCACACGGCTCTGAAGCACTTCGGATGGGAGAAAACGCTGGCAAAATTACGTGAAGTTTACTGGTTTCCCGCAATGTCTACTACTGTCAAGCAATTTGTGGACACTTGCGTCATATGCAAAACCAGTAAGGGACCTTCAGGCGCAAAACAAGTACAAATGTACCCAATCGAAAAGAAGCCGACGCCATTTCAAACAATACACATAGATATGACTGGCAAACTGACCAAACGCAACGA
The DNA here is from genome assembly GCF_023078275.1 of Leguminivora glycinivorella. Classification (NCBI taxonomy): domain Eukaryota; kingdom Metazoa; phylum Arthropoda; class Insecta; order Lepidoptera; family Tortricidae; genus Leguminivora; species Leguminivora glycinivorella. The sequence goes on along the minus strand of NC_062991.1, from coordinate 6,466,726 downwards.
TAAGCACGAATAATATATGTGGTTGTTATTATTGACGCATACACGAAGTTCACAATGTTAACATATGCCACCAATAAGACTTCGACATCTATGCTTAGCGCTCTCAAAAAAGTAGTAGCAATGTTCGGGGCGCCTCAACAAATAATCAGTGACCAGGACAGCGCTTTCAAAGCTGAGTTTGAAGCGTATTGTAATGAGCATGGGATTCATCAACACTTCATAGCACCAGGAGTAAGCCGATCAAATGGTCAGGTGGAGCGAATGATGGCAGTAGTGAAAAACGGATTGACAATCATCCGTAATTATGAGACTACTGATTGGAAAAAAGGTCTTGATGCGCTTCAGTTGGCCATAAATTGTACTAAAAATAAGACGACTAACATAAGCCCTTTAAAAGCTCTAACTGGTAGGTCATGTGCTGTGCCAGCCGAATTAGTTTGTTTAATTGATGACGCTGAAGGTACCGTTGATCGCAACCAATTGGAAAAGTACATGAATAAAAGAATCGAAGATCGTGCTGCAAAGGACAAACAAAGATTTGACAAAGGAAAGGCTCGGGTAAACCGATTTCAGAAAGGGGATATGGTACTATTTAAAACAAACCCAAGGACACAAATCGGTCTTGACTTAAAATATCCAGATGCCTATGAAATTTGGAAAATATTACCCAATGATCGCTACATGATTAAAAAAGTAGCGGGCAAAGGACGTCCTAAAAAAGTTGCCCATGACCAGCTTCGTCTCGCACCCAAACCAGGAAATAGTAATAGCTGTCAAGATGCCATGTCGGCGATCGGAGATGTAGACGATAATCAACCAACAACATCATCAGCATAAAAATAATAATAATCTGGTGTGAGTGTAAGTGCAAGTGTCTGTGTTAAGGGTGTGTGCAAGTGTAAATCAATAATAATAATTAAAAAAAAAAAAAGTGAAGTGAATAAACGATTACTAAGTAACTGTCCTTTAAAACCACTGTGCAATTGTATTGTGTACCTAATCATAATGATGTCTTTATAAAATGTTTAGTTATTACTGTAAATGTAACGACGTTGTACTGTAATGAATTCACTTCTTGGAATTCACACAAAGCTTGTCTAGTTTGTAATAACTTACCGTAAGTCTGATCAAAATCGGAAGTTGTTTTAAATGTTCATTTGAAGAACTACACTACAGCATAATTAATTTATAAATTACAGTGCAATGTTTACTAAGTGTGTACTTAGAATTATGTTTGAATTCGTTGTGAGTTATTTAAATTATTACGTTTCCTGTTAATTTGTTGTTAACACATTTTATTCTAAATGATTCGCTGTGATTCCGAATAACGATGTAAATGTTTATTTGATATTGTGTTACATAGTTGTTGAGGACAGGGGCCTCCATCTATGAAAGTTGTTAGTAAGATCAGTAGAACATAGTTGTTGAGGACAGGGGCCTCCATCTATGAGCTCGAATGCTTGAAGTTGTCGAGGACAGGGGCCTCCATCTTTAAGATTTGATGCTATCGCATAGTCGTTGAGGACAGGGGCCTCCTTCTATGAGATTTTTACTGATGCATAGTCGTTGAGGACAGGGGCCTCCTTCTATGAGATGATTACTGTTGCATAGTCGTTGAGGACAGGGGCCTCCTTCTATGAGATGATTTCTGTTGCATAGTCGTTGAGGACAGGGGCCTCCTTCTATGAGTTGATTACTGTTGCATAGTCGTTGAGGACAGGGGCCTCCTTCTATGAGTTGATTACTGTTGCATAGTCGTTGAGGACAGGGGCCTCCTTCTATCAGATTTGTTGTTGTTGTATGATTATTGTGAGATTATCCTATGAACATTATGGATTGCAATGTTGAATTTTATTGGCTGAGTGCCTGATGATTCTTGTAAAGCATGTCGAGCGCGACCTGCAGCAGGATGGTCGTGTCGGCGCTATTAATAAAAGCGCCATCTGTTATTGTTTACTGTAACCTTTGTGAGCGCCATCTAGCATCAAACTGTGAAATTATTATAGATTGTTTACGTTGACAAGCGACTTAGCTTGATAGCTGGTTGACTGCGCCATCTGTCGGCGATATTATGTAATCACTCTGTGGATCAGGTGACCGTTGGCAAACCGGTAGGTGCTTGTTTTGAACTGGGGATTGAGCACTTTCGCTCGAGCCGCCGGTCTGTCAACGAGTCCTTTGGTGAGCTGTATCACACCTGAATCACTTTATTATTGTTTTGATTATGTGTTTTATTGTGTTCTGATACTTTGATTGTGTTTTGATTAATTATTGCGTATTACTGTTAGGCGTATTAATAAATAGTGAATCGTAAAACCAACCGGACTTTGATATGGAGGACCTGAGCGAGCCGGACGATGACGGCTCGGTTTCCCCTATAATATCTACTTATAAATCCGACATATATATATATATATATATATATTAAAACCGAAATAAAAGAAAAAGTGACCAAGGCCTCCAGTGCCTGAGGCTGGAAACGAACCAGCGTACTCTGCAATCGCGGCATATGCCTGCTGAGGTCGAAATTATCTTCAATTTGTTTACAATGTTCATAAGTAGTTCTCGAGATATTTAGTTATGTGACAGACGGACCGACAGTATAACATTAAATTATTTGGCGCTCATCCAACACTGAATGAACAAGTTATAATCTAGCCCAAATCTATGAATAGGTTTAGCCCAAACCGGACTAAAGAGCGCATGATCCGCGCAACCCCCCTATTGACCTCATTCCTTTCCAGGTCATCTGTGAATGAATGAAACATGCTGAATGAATGGCGCAGTACGTGAACGATTGAACGTCGCGTTGTGAATTGGGATGAATTAATTATAGATGTGCTCAGAAACTCAGAAACATATAAAAAATAAAAAATGCGCGTAGAGATGATACTTAGTAAGATCGAAGTTTGGCTCGCAATAATCCACATAATAGCAAATTTCGTTGAGATCATTCATTACTGATATAAGTAGCCAGTCGAGACGTATGAAGCAGCCAAAAATTTTTTTCGCGATTTCAGAATTGGTCCCATCGTAAAAGTTGTTCATTAATGATTAATAATGAATGAACTCAAAAGTCACTATGCTAAGTTTGGCTATTTAGTACTTACAAAATCTCTGTGTAATCTACTGTATAGGACAAAACACTATTTTAACTCCCGACGCAAAAACGAGGGGGTGTTATAAGTTTGACGTGTCTGTCTGTCTGTGTGCGTGTGTGTCTGTCTGTGGCATCGTAGCTCCCGCACGGAGGAACCCATTAAGATTTAGTTTTTTTTAAAGCTGAATTAGTCGGGAGTGTTCTTAGCCATGTTTGATGGGAATCGGTTTTTTTTTTCAAAATTAAAATGTTGTATAATATTTATGTAAATAAATAGAATCATTACTTTACATCTTTCAATGAAATTCTCCGAAAAATTATACTTTTTTCTGTGTAAAAAGCCAAGCCTAATTATCAATATTGTTAAATTATTTTTAGCTAATGAATGAGACTAATACGTATACTTAACACGTAAAAGGCCGCCATATTCAATTATCTGTCAGATCCTTTCTAAATATAACACGGCGAGACATATAAAGTAATTAAGTTTACGTTCAAATGGGTCTAATCATAAATTAAACATAAGAAGATCATACCATCCCATACATTAAAAATCGACCGCCTAAGAACGCTAGAATTTTTTTATAAACACAGATTTTTTTCATATTTTTTGAACACAAAAGTTAGAGGGGGGACACTTTACAACAGACAAAAAAGACAGACAAACATCCAACAATAGACAGACAGACAGACAAATCAAACATTTTTTTTATAACTTTACCCCGATATACATATTGGTACCAAATTTTTGCGTCTTACGGGATTATCCGCGGACGGACGGACGGACGACCGCGGACGGACAGACAGAATGGCGAACGCGCATAAAAACGACTAAGAACGCGCATACACCACCACATAGATGGCGCCACAAAAAAAATGTCTTGTAGCTTTCGATTATACTTGTAGATGACGTTAAGTGTCATTTTTGGCATAGATTTATGGCTCGAAAGTGACACTTAACGCTTAAATAATCGATGGCAACAAGGCATTTTTGTGGCGCCATCTAAGTGTGGTGTAGTGTATGCGCGTTCTTAGGCGGTCGCATTTTTAACCCCCGACGCAAAAACGACGGGGTGTTATAAGTTTGATGTGTCTGTCTGTCTGTCTGTCTGTCTGTTTGTCTGTCTGTCTGTGTGTGTGTGTCTGTCTGTGGCATCGTAGCTCTCGAACGGACAAACCGATTTTGATTTAGTTTTTTTTGTTTGAAAGCGGAATTAGTCGGGAGTGTTCTTAGCCATGTTTTATGAAATCCGGTCCACTATGTCGCGGTCGGGGGTTTTTTCAAAATTTTAATTGAGTGGTTAGGTTATAATATGATCTTCTCATATTTAATCTATGGTCTAATGTAGCCTTAAATATCCAGATCCATTAGTACTTTAATTTGTTTTATTAAGCAAAGTACAAAAGTTTTTCAACGGCGTACGGTCTTTATAAAGCTACTGGAGAAATATGAGCATTTTAACATTATATGGGCATTTTCAGAAATTGTGAATTTTCAAAAATTAGTGACAGTTGTTAATAAAAGTTAACACGATGTCAGTTTTGTGACGACAATTAAGAAAAAAAATTGTCTAAAAACCAACCTTTTTTCCATGTTCTAAATATGGGTGCGTATCGATCGATATAACTTTTTTTGATATATTTTTAGTTGTTATAACGATCATTTGATATAATTATTGAATCATATAATAACAAATAATATACCAACAAATTGTTTAATTCTTATTTAATATAATGATCATTTTTTCGAATAACATTTATTATAACATACTTTGTGTATAATGCTTATTTCCGATAATAAATAAATTGTATAACACAAATTCTTTCTAAAGCACAGTTAGAATAATAAAAAAATAGAATAAATTAGATCCGTAATTTACCAGAAAAGTAGATTAGGTTAGAACTGTGACCCCTACACACAACGCGCTGCTACCAGAAAAAAATAGGTTAGGTTAGGTTATAACTGTGCCGCTTAAACATATGTACTGCTATCAGAAAAGTAGGTTAGGTTAGGTTAGAACTGTGATCCCATCAAAAAAGAATAAAATTAATTCATGAAATGTTTTATACTGCTTGGTAGTTATATTATACTAGTAGTATATCAATAGATAGTTATACCATATAACGGTTATTATAAATAAGTGTTATACGAAATAATCATTATACAAAATAAAAGTAGATATTTCGTGGTTATACCAAATGTTAATTATGTCAAATGAATGATTATATCCTTTAAATATATACCAAATGTTGTTATATCAAATGTTACTATACCAAAAAAGTTTATACCAATCATACACATACACACCCTCTAAATATAGATTATTGGTTATAGTTTATTAATTAACACAAAAGCAATGTTTTTATTGAAATTTCATGCTTAATTGTCGTCACCAAATTGACTCCCAGTAAATTTTTGTTAACAACTTTCACTAATTTTGGGCCCCATTTTTAAAAATGCCCACATGTAGCCTCCTAAGTGCGTTTTCACATTATCCGATCCTATATCGAATGTAGGAAGGATTTCAAAGGCAACAATCTAAGATGGCGGCTCAAATATATGGGATATCGGTCCTACATCCGATATCGGATCTGATAATGTGAAAACGCACTAAGACAGTGCGGTTTCGGACCCGAATCGGTGTAAATAAGGTTCATAGTAGCAGTAGAACTATTTTTATGGTAATTTTCGAACTAGATCCGAAGAATGACGGAAATAAATAAAATGATGGAGAAGGATCAAGAAATATAATAGATATAGCAGTATACGAGTATAATGTTTGTCCTTAACCCAAACTGTTCGTCTATAATAAATTCGGTGGTTCACTAATGTCTTTCAAAATTTTAATTTTGCGGATAGGTTATTTTTATAACACTTTTGTATAACAATCTGTGCTGCCCACCATTCTTCCCAAGTCTTAATAAATTACGCCAACGCCGAGCACATTTACGATAAAGTGGGAAATAATAGAATGTCATTTGGATCAACAGGCGCGCCCGGACGCTGACAGATGACCAGCCAGCCTAGCCGCGGTCACAATCGATGACGCTACGTGGCTATAGTCTTAAGCGGTCCTGGGTTCGAATTCCGGTAAGGGCATATATTTGTTCCTGAGTCATGGATGTTTTCTATGAATGTATATCGTCGCTTAGATCTCATAGTACACGCTTTGCTTAGTTTGGGGCCAAGTTGATCTGTGTAAGGTGTGCCCAATATATAAAAGAAACTGTAATTGTACCTAGTGTACCTACGTGTATAGGTAATTCAATAAGTAAATAAAAATAATACAGAAGAGAGATTAGAGCTAGCTATGATACGTTTTGGAAGTGTATGAGGGTGTGACGTTGGCTAGGTGCCTTGCTCAACGTAAAAACAAAAGGTTGTAACTAAGATCAATGGTTCTCCTATTGTAGACTAAAAAAGGGAACCTAAAAGTCGATTTTAAAATGTTTTATAAAAGGTTTGAGTGTGTTTTAGTTTATAAGAGTAGTCTTTCTGCGTAGCAACCACGTTTGCAATAAATGCAAATGAATAGGAGTAATTAAGAGCGTTTGTTTTAAATAAAGTAGTCTTTTCGTAATATTTATTACAGCTTAAAGTAGATAGTAGGTAGTAATAGTACATTACGGTACAAGTGCGCAAATTAATAACCACAACATTAAAATTTTGAAAAACCCCCGACCGCGACATAATGGACCGATTTTCATAAAACATGACTAAGAACACTCCCGACTACTTAACTCAGTTTTCAAATAAAAAAAACTAAATCGAAATCGGTTCATCCATTCGGGAGCTACGATGCCACAGACAGACACACACACAGACAGACAGACAAACAGACAGACAGACAGACAGACTAACAGACAGACAGATAGACAGACACACACACACACACACACACACAGGCAGACACGTCAAACTTCCCCGTCGTTTTTGCGTCGGGGGTTAAAGAAGAAGTTCGGAACGAGTGGCGAATTTTCTTTTTGCACGTGTATCGTACGACGTTTTTCAGTACAGATGATCCTCCGAAGTTTCGACCTGACTAGAATGACCATTTCTCGCCCTAGTGCGTAAAACAAACAACGTGTGACGTTATCTAAGTAAAGGGACCTTATTGGCGATGACTTTTACGGCGTTATGATCGATGTCCCTAAGTCCCTATACAAATACGACGCCACGGGACGTAAGCGTCACCACAGTATAATAAAGAGCACTATCGTACAGTATGGCCACTCCCGCTCCCCGCTGAAAGTGCCGCTCACCCCCTCTCGGTTACCTCACAGTTACAGCCTATCAAAAACGCGAACCTTCGACCTGTCTGTCATATTTCACTCATACAAGCATAGTACACGAACTTAGACTGTGTGCTAGGAGCGCGCCTATTTCATATGTACCTCTAATATTTGATCGCCAGTGTCCGAGGTGTGGCGCCACCGACGACAGAACTATATTTAGATAGAAAAAACAAGTTCATCTATTTGTATAGGGGCCGAGCGTGTCAAATTTTGTACTGAAGTTGTTTCTTGCCTGTAATTTTAAATATGTCTCAGGCTCTTGATTGTTCATAATTTTTGTGTTGTTGCAATTGAATATCACGTAACGAGGCATTTTTTATGTTTTGATTGACTTCAACTTACAAAAATTGACGCCCGAAAGCTGCAAGCTGCGATTAAAGACGAGACAACTCAGTGGATTTCACTGAGTTCACACGCCGCTAAGCAGATACGTTTGCTTGATCTATGGTATATATGACATCTGTGCCACCGACGATAAGGTCTACGAAGATAACGGCCACATATCTGTACCGAAAATTAGTTGCGTACCTTTGTTTTGTTAAAATCGATGAAATGATCAGTTTTTCTAGGAAGACGAAGAGAGGAGAATTCCTCTGAAGTCTGAATGGAAATAGGATACAGAACTTAACAGAACTTTCTTGTTTCTCACAAGAAATCTTTCAAAGTTCTGATGAGTCGCTCAAGTAAGCCTTCAATGTATTGAATGAGACTATAACTATTGATTTAGCAGATTAAGATATACAAACAGAAGTTATTTATCTAGAGATACTTTTTTATTGCCGGGACTGGAATATAAATGTCAGTTTTAAAATGGAAAGAAAAAATAGAAAGGATATCGGACATTCCTGAGCGATATGTATTGATGGACCCTCCTATTTGTGCTCAATACACGCGCATCATAACGTCACTACTTTAGAAAAAATCTCGTATCTCACGCTGCTCCTCAAAGTTATAGCGCAGTAAGTCTAAGTATATGCATTCCATACATACTTACTACAATTTTCTTTTCATTGACAGACGAAGATACAAGTTTTTTTAAAAGTAGTAACGATATCTAAGGCTACATGTACGTGTACATGCAAACAACCAGCGAGTCGTGACATCACACACACACACACACACACGGTTACCTATCAAAAAGTCGAAAATTGTAATGTCGATTATTAGAAGCCCGAAAACGCTTCCCATTTTATTAATTCGCCTAAGTTTTGTTTGCCCGAAAGTACTTTTTCCCTATTATTATTTTCCCGATTCTTATTTCGCTGTAATTTTATTTCGCATATGATTCGAATTAACACTTATTAAAATTCCTAAGAATCATTTGACAACTACTTTTTGTCGCGTAAAGTTTTTATTCCGAAATATTATTGAACCGCTATATCAAAAGTTCGAAATTCGAATTAACACATTAAAATTCCTAAGTATCATTTGACAGCAACTTTGTATGGCGTATAGTTTTATAATTCGAAATACTACTAAGCCCCGCAGTATCAAAAGTTCAATAAATCCTTAATTTTCTAACAAAAGTTTGTTCCCGACCCTCACGGTCGCAGTTCATACTTGACCTATGAGTCCTGGCCATAAGAGTTTGTGGCAAAGGTTTGTTTCTGTAGGGTCGCAGTTCTAACCTAACCTAACCCACTTTCTTACAAATGTTTGTTTCTGTGAGGGTCGCAGTTCTAACCTAACCTAACCCACTATTCTAGCACAAGTTTGTTTCTGTAAGGTCGCAGTTCTAACCTAAACTAACCCACTTTTCTTGCAAATGTTTGTTTCCGTGAGGATCGCAGTTCTAACCTAACCTAACCCACTTTTTTAGCAAATGTTTGCTTCTGTATGGTCGCAGTTCTAACCTAACCTAACCCACTTTTCTAGCACAAGTTTGTTTCTGTGTGGTCGCAATTCTAACCTAACCTAACCCACTTTTCTAGCACAAGTTTGTGTCTGAATGGTCGCAGTTCTAACCTAACCTAACCCACTTTTCTAGCACATTGTTTGTTTCGTGAGGTCGCAGTTCTAACCTAACCTAACCCACTTTTCTTGCTAATGTTTGTTTTTGTGAGGGTCGCAGTTCTAACCATACCTAACCCACTTCTCTAGCACAAGTTTGTTTCTGTATGGTCGCAGTTTTAACCTAACCTAACCCACTCTTATGGTAAGGGTTTGTTTCTGTGTGGTTGCAGTTCTAACCTAACCCACTTTTCTTAGCAGATTTGTTTCCGTGGGGGTCGCATTTCTAACCTAACCTATTTTTTTGTAATGTTTCTATAAAATGATATTAGGGAAAATGACATTTCGATGTCGCGTAACATCGGATTTATGAAAAGGTGGTTAACAAATTGGTTGTCAAATGATAAAGTTGGCAACTGTTCTTCTGGTTATAGAGTTTCGGGAAAACGATAATGTGGCATAGCAAACTAGCGATATTTTAAAAATATGGTAAACAATGTATTTGGATTATAAAAATTCTGTCAACCGTTTTCGGACAAGTGATAATCGGACAAAAGATTTTCGAAACATCGATAGGTTACCGCTCTGAGGATTTTAAAGTCTATTCGGAAAGGGAAGAATCACAGAATGTATATAAACCCCATACATTCCGCAACTTCTCTTTTTCTACAGATTCTATAAATAAATTGCTTCTACTTCCAATTTCAAATGACCATCTACTATCAGGTGCACGAGTAAATGGATGTTGACCGAATTTCGTTAGATAGGCGTCATTTATCAACCGGTGAAACCTCATCGTTCAGGATTGAATGAAATTGGAATCCATCTTGACGTGACAAAGGTAAGCTTTTTCGCATTGTCTTGTGTTGTTGGGTTTTTAACCCCCGACGCAAAAACGACGGGGTCTGTCTGTCTGTCTGTCTGTTTGTCTGTCTGTCTGTGTGTGTGTCTCTCTGTGGCATCGTATCTCCCAAACGGATGAACCGATTAAGATTTAGTTTTTTTTTTGTCTGAAAACTGAGTTAGTCGGAGGTGTTCTTAGCCATGATTCATGAAAATCGGTCTACTAAGTCGCGGTCGAGGGTTTTTTTCAAAATTTTAATTTTGTGGTTAGGGTATTTCACTAGGTATCTATCTATCTAATACCTTTAAGCCAATTTTTGTATATTTATTTCCAGTACAGACAGTGTTTTTTTTAACGCACTAGTGGGAGAAGTGGTTCATTATTATGTCAGGTCGAAACTTCGAAGGGCCATCTGTATTGAAAAACGTCGTACGATACACGTGCGAAATCGAAATTCGTAACTATTACTAGGCTGTGGTCTTCTGTAAGACCGCATTCGTTGGATAGCCACCATTACTCAGCCGCAAAACCCTCATCGGCCCGGATTGAATGGGACCAGGAATATTGGGATCCATGTCACAGTATAAGGACGACTCTGTTACTATTACTCTCCGGTAGAGGCGACGCGAAACCTTCTGCGTTCGAAACTACGTGGTTGAACAAAATTACTATAAATGTTACTCGACATCGTCCAAAGTAAGATGTTGTTATTTAATACTATGAACTATAAGTATTAGTATAATAATAGCACATTATATCAGTCAGAAAACACAAAAATTATCATCATGCATATTATTCTTATCCACGTTTATCCAAATCCGCTTGCATGTGTGGCGTAGGGTAAGGTGGGCAACAGAGAACCAGTGGTACACAAGGAACCAACGGTTTTATTCGAAAATGCGACGTTGCCAAACTGCACTGCGAACTTAGGCACGCGCCGCTAAGGTTCCCCCGCTCGCTTCCCAGTCGGCGGCCGGTCCGCGATGAAATTGCACGTGTAGTGAAGTATTTTGTGATTTTGGACAGGAAAACAAAAAAAAAGTAAGTATTTAGTTTTTTTATTTTCTCAGAATGTAGTTATGTTTGATTTATCTAATTAATCAGTTGTGCGGAGTGACTATTTCTCTATCTTTTTGACATTCACTGATGCGGCTTTTTTGTGCCGTTTATTTTTTACCGAATTTAAAAAGTGAAAATGTATATCTAGCACACATTGAACCACAAGGCTAGAGTACTCAATGAACCAGGAGGTTCTCTAGGTAATTCTCTAGTTAGCCTTTGGAAGGTCTATTTGCTACAACTTTTGCCATGTTTAAGAGTTAATATAAATATATCTAATATAACGTTACTATATAGTACAAAAATATATGATAATACATATATTATTTAAGTTTTTTGAAGTGCAAGACTTTATTTTTCATATAAATGAAAATGAATGAAAATGAAATATTTATTTTTCAAGTAGGCATATTACAATGCGCATATGAACGTCAAATAAAGCTACGCCGGCTCTAACCCTATGCCTCAGCCTCGAGAAGATTTCAGTCCCCCCTCAGTTGGGAGGGGGGTATCCACTATGGGACCGGCAAGAAACTCGGCGGGCAACTTCTTTTCAAAACATTACATCTTATAATTAACATGCATTAAATAACAAGATACAATTTAACATGCAAAAGTATTCATCAAAGAATATGAACAGACTAGGTACTCTATGGAAATTAATTTCAATAAATTATATTATTGCTTAATAATACGTCGTTCTTCTTCAGAGAAAACATATCAAATTGTCACAGAAGAAAAAAGATAATATGAATCTCAATATCATTAAATATGTAATTTACCTACACAACATAAAATATAAAATATTTGATGTGCTTTCTTATCTGAACTGTGTCCATAACGAAGAATATTGTGACGATTACATTAGTAAACTACTCTTAGTTTAAATAAATAAGCATTTTGACATTGTAAATGTTGTATTTATTAAATTGCCCCATATTTACCTAAATCAGTTTGTATATTTTGCAATTATTTATCAAAAACTATGCAATTATATAATGGTGGTGGTTCATTGTGTACTAGGCTGGTTCATTGAATACATAGTACCGGTTCAGTCTGTACCAGAGATTGTACACAATGAGCCATTGTTCATCTTTTAAAAAAACTACACGACGCGCTTCTATTCAGCGCGAGCTAGATAAATACGAATTTGTTGGAGAAGAGTTATTACTGGTTTATACTGTCTCATTGTTGACCTGTCGCGGGTGCACCGCGCGGGCGAAGGTTGCTACTGTCTCCGTGTTGACCTGTTTTGCTTTTTTGAGCGGCGTAGACATGTGAATGATATGAACACTTAATGAGAGGAGACAGATAACTTAAACTTGGTAAAATATATTTCTCAGTACAGTTCATTATATGTGGTGAAACTTTTTACTGAAAAACGTCGTACGATGTAAAAAAGGAAGTTCGAAAAGTGGCGATAAATTAAAACACGACCGAAGGGAGTGTTTTAAATCGTCAGAGTCGAAACAACCCGTTATTAAAAAAATCTGCATTACAATTATATTATTTAATTTATTTTGGAGTAACAATTAAAAATCTATCGTTATTTTTAGCTATCTGGCAACCCGTGCACAGATTATGCAGAAAAGTGCATACATGTGTGGATGCAAGTATTTTTGCACCAAGACAGGATTGCAACTTTTGAAAGAAAATAAAATTAATGAAATCTCGATTTTTGACCAACGAAAAGTACAGAGCTCAGTGGAAAGTTAGGTCGCTTAAAAGAGTTCAAAGTAAATCTTCACGTAATGTACTATTTTTGTTGGCGTTAGTTTTCTAACTAACACTGTCCGTTGCCTGTGGTTTTGGTTTTAAAATTTAAACATCATCACAAAAAAAAACATGACCATTTGGCATCTAGGCGACTAATACTTTATTATACAGCTCCGGGTTCGTAGCCGAATAGCACAAACGCTCACGAAACGAAACGCTCGTAGATATCTATCTCTATCGCTCTTGCGTATTGGCGCGATAGAGCCAGACTATTACATTTAACGGCGTTTCGTTTTCGTTTCGCGTCGCAGAAATGCCATTGGGCTACGGGGCCAGGAAGAACCTTTCATATATTTTAAATTTTAAAGGGAAAACCATCATTGGCCATGCAAAAGGTCACAGGTTTGAGTCCTGTCGGAGGGAGGTGTGAATTTTTCCTTTAATTAAAAAAAAGAACTCTTAGACGTTTCTGCATGATAAAAAAATAAGTTGAAACTTTTCATAATTTAATTTTATCACTTAATTTAAAATTCACTGTGAAATCAATGCTATGTTAATGTTTACGAGCTCCAGCAAGTTTGTGAATGGAGGGTCCATACACTAATGCACGTCGTTACGTACATCAGTCACGGTGTCACGTGACCGATTATTTGTAGAGCGTGGGCGAAGCCGGCTGATCGATGACAGACGGGAAATTGGCTCTATTCTCCAAGCTTCCTAGTTCAAGGATGAACACTCACAAAAAGGGAATTTAAGAATGGGTGCGATGGTTTAGTATTGAATGAAATAAATTTAAAAGGTCATTGTTCTACAAGTAACAAGATATTATTACAATATGAATTTTCTGAAATGAAGTAGTTTAATAAGAATATAGTTTCTTTTGTTCAGTTAGCAAAATGTCTTAACTTTACATAGTAAGGCGGCGGAATTGAAAAAAGTCGTCTAGTTTTGAAGTTGATGTGACTGGAGAGTATACTGCTGACAAGTGGTATCGTTGTGATCGGTAGACTTTACTGAGTACGAAATAATGACTTGTCGCATTCTCAGACTGTGGGGGGGTTAACTATGACGTCACAAAGATCGCGGTCCCGGGTTTCAATTTTTTGCCAATTTGTCTAGAACCCCTTATCCAATTTTGAAAAATGAGGTGTCGATTGAAAGCGTATAACATGCTGATTAAGATTTCTTATATGTGAAAAGTATAGTTTTGTTAGTTATTTTTTAATTAACAATAATGCAAAAAATACTTTTTTTTCTTTTTTTATTTTTGTGACTCAAAAAGGCAATGAAAACGGCCACTTAGCTAAAAAATATGTTATATAAATCCTTTAACTACATTATTAAGCTATCTGTTGCTTTTTAAATTTCTACGATCGGATAATAAATAAGCAAACTACAACCACATACCTGTAGGCGGGGAGTACCGCTTGACACGTGTTCTCATACATTCGGCGTCTACCAAATTACACCTCGCGCAAAATTCGTTTCAAGCAGATATACCTCTAATCTTATTCTTCGTAACCTATCAATATTGGTATCATTTGAAAGTAAAATTAAAGTACTTTAAGAAACAATGTCAATCATTTTCTTAAAATCAATAATCGCCAGTCTGCGGTGGTTACAAAGGAAAAAAGTGGGTATGCAATTTGACTGGTTTCCTAGGTTTGATACCCTAGACGAGTTTAAAAGGGGAGGTAAAGGTGACATATGGGTTGTTCTCTGGCCTAAAAGCTATACAGAGGGTCAGGGGAGAAAAAAACTGGGGTGTAAGTTTAGTTTTAAGTTATTTTTTCTTTTATTTGTTGATTTTATTGTGTTTAATTTTTTTGTAATTTTATCAAGGATACACGTTTGTTTCTTTTGCTGAAAATTCCTTTTTTTATGAGAAATGTTATGAATTTCATGGCATTTTCCGATAGAGACTAAAATTAACTTTCAAATAAGGCCACATAGTCATACTGATACTTATATAATATTAAGGGTAATACCAAGTAATACCGTTTGAACTCAAACGATTTAGAGGTGCGGTTTTTTGACCCAGTAGGTATTAAAAAGTAATCGTAAAATCAAAACGATTGGGCTTCGGTCGTTATACACATTAAATCACTAAAATGAAGTTACCTATAATGTTTTAGTAATTATAATCCTCACTTTTAGCCACTTTTCTCAAAACATAATTATTCAACAGAAGTCAAGATAACATTAAGAGCATATTTATTATTAATAATGCGTTAGAAATATGAAATAGTTGTTGAGGTACACTTGTTAAGTACTTTCAGCTCCTGAAAATACACTCAGTGTCAATAAAATCACACATCTAAATCGTTTGCGTTGAAGCAGTATTGACCCACATATTAGAGAGCAGGACACGCAGGCCGCCTGGTAAGACTATGTGTGGCACTGAGGAACCAGTGAAGTCAGGTCTATGGATTGCTACACTGCTGTCCCGCTTGCACTAGGTACTTCGCCGGGGCTATTACCCTTAATATTATATAAGTAAAAGTATGACTATGTGGCCTTATTTGAAAGTTAATTTTAGTCTCTATCGGAAAATGCCATAAAATTCATAAGATTTCTCATAAAAAAGGGAATTTTTAGCAAAAGAAACCAACGTGTATCCTTGATAAAATTACAAAAAAATTAAACACAATAAAATCAACAAATAAAAGAAAAAATAACTTAAAACTAAACTTAAACCCTAGTTTTTTCTCCCCTGACCCTCTGTGTAGCTTTTAGGCCAGAGAACAACCCATATGTCACCTTTACCTCCCCTTTTAAACTCGTCTAGGGTATCAAACCTAGGAAACCAGTCAAATTGCATACCCACTTTTTCCTTTGTAACCACCGCAGACTGGCGATTATTGATTTTAAGAAAATGATTGACATTGTTTCTTAAAGTACTTTAATTGTACTTTCAAATGATACCAATATTGATAGGTTACGATGAATAATATTAGAGGTATATCTGCTTGAAACGAATTTTGCGCGAGGTGTAATTTGGTAGACGCCGAATGTATGGGAACGCGTGTCAAGCGGTACTCCCCGCCTACAGGTATGTGGTTGTAGTTTGCTTATTTATTATCCGATCGTAGAAATTTAAAAAGCAACAGATAGCTTAATAATGTAGTTAAAGGATTTATATAACATATTTTTTAGCTAAGTGGCCGTTTTCATTGCCTTTTTGAGTCACAAAAATAAAAAAAGATAGTAAAAAAAAAGTATTTTTTGCATTATTGTTAATTAAAAAATAACTAAAAAAACTATACTTTTCACGTATAAGAAATCTTAATCAGCATGTTATATGCTTTCAATCGACACCTCATTTTTCAAAATTGGATAAGGGGTTCTAGACAAATTGGCAAAAAATTGAAACCCGGGACCGCGATTTTTGTGACGTCATAGTTAACCCCCCCACAGTCTGAGAATGCGACAAGTCATTATTTCGTACTCAGTAAAGTCTACCGATCACAACGATACCACTTGTCAGCAGTATACTCTCCAGTCACATCAACTTTTTCCGAGACCCTCTCGCCGCTCTACTAACAAGTAATCGGGACAAACTCGTTTAAAATCCAATTGGCTACCATTGTAATAATATGATTCAGATTCAAAACAAGCCCTTTCGGAGATAACACGTTTCGTCATCTCCATAAAAAAAACCTGTACTAATTCATCATCATCATCATCATCATATCAGCCGAAAGACGTCCACTGCTGGACATAGGCCTCCCCCAAAGATTGCCACAATGACCTGTCCTGCGCCACCCGCATCCAGCGGACTCCTGCGACCTTCACCAGGTCATCAGTCCACCTTGTTAGGGGCCTACCCACGGTTCGCCTTCCGGTACGCGGTCGCCACTCGAGAACCTTTCCGCCCCAACGGCCATCGGTTCTACGTGCAATGTGCCCCGCCCACTGCCACTTAAGTTTAGCGATTCGGAGGGCTATATCGGTTACTTTGGTTGTGTTGCGGATGGTCTCATTTCTGATACGATCTCGCAAAGAGACTCCTAGCATAGCCCTCTCCATTGCCCTTTGGGTGACCTTGAGCTTTCTTATGAGGCCCATTGTAAGCGACCACGTTTCAGTACCGTATGTCATCAAACACTTTCGTCTTCAGACACTGCGGAATATTGGACGAAAAGACGTATCGTAGCTTCCCGAACGCTGCCCAACCGAGTCGGATTCGACGATTAACCTCTTTCTCGAAGTTGGACCTACCTAATTGGATAACTTGTCCTAGGTATATATAATCGTCTACAACTTCGAGTGTAAAGCCTCCAATTGTAACGGGAATTGGTGCTACATGGGCATTGGAGATGATTTTTGTCTTATCCATGTTCATCTTAAGACCAACTCGCATGGAGGCTCTATTGAGGTCATCGAGCATCGTACTCAAGTCCTCCATGGTCTCAGCCAAGACTACTATATCGTCCGCAAATCGAAGGTTAGTGAGGTACTCACCGTTTATGTTGATACCTAGCCTTCTCCAATCCAGAGTCTTAAAGACATCCTCCAGTGCAGCGGTAAACAGCTTAGGAGATATGACATCTCCTTGCCTGACTCCTCGCTGCAACGGAATGGGCTTCGAGTTCTGGTCTTGGAGTCGGACTGACATAGTGGCGCTCTCGTACAAGCACTTCAGCACTTCGATATAGCGGTAGTCTACTTGGCACCGTTGGAGAGACTGTAGTACAGCCCAGGTTTCGATCGAATCGAAGGCTTTCTCGTAGTCCACAAACGCTAAACAGAGGGGCAGGTTATACTCTTCGGTCTTCTGTATAACCTGACGAAGCGTGTGGATGTGGTCTACGGTACTAAAGCCTCTTCGGAAACCGGCTTGTTCGGGAGGCTGGAAGTCATCAAGCCTGCGTGCGAGACGATTCGTAATGACTCTTGAAAACAGCTTATACAACGTGTTTCCGGTATCACTCAAAACCTCAGACACCCCAACAGATTTTTATTTTTTTAAACTCATCTAGAGTATTCATCTTTTAATCTGATGGTTACTTTTTTTTAAATTGAATTTTTAGATTTCTGTACAGCTCTACTTGACTTTTAGCTCTACACTCAATAAAATAATTGCTAACTACCATCATAAACCATAAAACTATTTATTTGTGTACGTTACTGCAACGGCATAAGGTTTACCAATAGACAGCTAAGATGTCATTGTAAAACACTTTAAAGCTTTGTCACAGTAAACTTCAAATTGGACAGGTAATCTCAGTAAGCAAATTTAAACCCAATATTCAGAATGACAAGGTTGTAATTAGGTACGAGTTCAATTTGTTATGACTTATGATAAACATTAAGATTAAACTGACAAACAACGTCAAACTCGTAGCGGAAAAAATAATCGCCCAAGTAACCAGCCAGTATTAATACCCCTAAATACTGAAAAAGGTATACAACCTCTAGCTATGCGATATACACAATGTTGTATTACTATCATACTAATTTAAATAAAATAACTAATCATACTAATTTAAATAAAAATATTACCCCCATCAAGATATAGCTCAATCGATTCTACTCTCGATTCTGAACAAACGGTTTTCAGGTTTTTAGTGTTAAGTGAAACACGGTGTAGACATGGCTCAGAAGTGAAATGGGTCGGTAGTTCTTCAATAAAGTGTTGTCACCTTTTTTGAAGAACAGTATCACCACACCTCTGTGCCATGCCCTTGGCGTTCTCCCTTCTAGTACGACGGAGTTGAACAGCTTCTGAAGGGCCGTAAGGATCGGTTTACCACCCGCCTTCAGAAGTTCGGCTGTAACTCCATCTTCACCAGGCGCCCTGTTATTCTTAAGCTGTTTAAGAGCCATTCTAATCTCGTACAGGCTGATGTCCGGGATGTCTTCGGTATAGTGTCGGGTCAGTCTAGCTCTATGGTCTTCCGCCAGACCAACTTCGGGTCTGCTGGTTGACGTATATAGCTGTCCATAGAAGCTCTCTATCTCACTCAGGAGCTCAGGTTTGGATGTGACGATTCTACCATCCTCAGTTTTCAATTTGGCGAGCTGGCTTTGCCCAACAGACAGATCCCTTGCAAAAACTTTGGAGCCCTTATTCCGCTCTATGGCCTCTTCAATACATTTAGTATTAAATTGGCGCATATCGCGGGTGAGGGACTTAGAGATCTACTTGTTGAGCTGCCGGTATAGAGTCGCGTCAGCTGAAGATTGTAGAACCATTTTACTCCTTTTTTCAATGAGTCTCTGAGTGGAGTCTGAGAGCCTTTTGGTCTTGTTTGTCCGTTGGGCCTTAAAAAACTTAGACCCAGCGCTATGGACAGCTTCCAAAAACCCGTCGTTGAATTCGTCCACATCATCGCCTAGGCAATCAAAACGGTTTTGGAGTTCCAGCTGAAAGCTTTCGGGGTTTTGTGTTTGGAATGCAGGACGGAGCGTGGACTTCATCAGTCGAGAGCGTTCTAGCTTAGGACATATATTCAATGTGCCTCTTACCAAGCGGTGATCGCTTCCGATTTTAACCGTATTGATCACAGACACATCATTGAATATATGTCTCTTCGTCGACATGATGAAATCGATCTCGTTTTTAGTTACACCGTCGGGACTCATCCAGGTCCATTTTCTGTGCTCGCGTTTCTTAAAGAAGGAGTTCATCATATAGAGTCCCTCCTTCTCCAAGAAACCAGCCAGCAGATGCCCCCGGTGGTTCCGACTTCCAACTCCAAATTGCCCCACTCTCAGCTCGTCACCATCTCTCTTGCCTAGTTTCGCGTTGAAGTCCCCCATAACAACGGTGAAGTAGGTTTTGGAGCCATGCATGCTGTACTAATTGCCCACGCCCTTTGCTCTTACACAAATTTGCACTATTTACGATGCACTTTTAACTACACTGTGGCATCGACGCGAGAGGCGCGTGCTATGTATTTGGAAACGTTAATCGCAGAACAACTTGGAGCTCGAACGATAAAATGACTTCAGAAAATTCATACTATAGCCAATATTAATTTAGATCTTATTTCTGTCCAACTCCGACACCTGGATTCTTAAAATAAAATAATTTTTCTTTTTTAAATATCACAGACTCTTTCAAAAATTGAAAATATGACTTCAGGCTATTTCAGATAACATTCAATCAAATCCAAGAATTTATCTGTAGGTAGATAGTTATTAATACTAGATAGTATTAATAAGAAAATTTTAGACCGTTTACTGATAAAATTATGTACATGTACTTTGTGCTGAACTAAAAAGAAATGATTGCTTGGATATTCATTGTTTTTAAATAAATACTAGCTTTTTCCCGTGGCTTTGCTCGCGTTAGAAAGATACCAAAAGTAGCCTATGTCACACTCCCTTCAACTATTTAACTTATCTCCTTTTTTCCATGAAAGACGGACAAACTAACAGACACACGACACTTTCCCATTTATTATATTAGTATGGATGGATTTAAACAATACTGCAGCTTGCAACGACAACCAATATGAACCTTAAGAAATAAATACATATGTAAGTATTTTTTTTCCAATTGTAAAACGACAAGACTGATCTTAATCCTCCAAAGAAACTGCAACAAAGGATTTGTACTCAACGTTATTGTTAGGCATATAAAACCGTGTACACATCATTCTGAGCATCTCATCCAATAGCTGATTCTGGTTCTCGTGCCATATAATACACAATAGTACAAGTACAGAAGGCTCACTGCTTTGATGTTCACAAAATGCCACCTTTCATAATGGCAACAACACACAGTCGTCACCACTGAATGTGAAATGCCCGGCCGCAGGCATGTACTTGTAGCTCGTCGAAAGAATTGCGGAGTGAGCCCTCCCTACTCGTACGGAGAAATCAAAATCACACCATTTATATTACATATTTCTGTAGCAGAAAGTACGAAAATGTTTAATCCGAAGAACTCAAAGGAATAAAATTTTCCACGCCGGTGGCGTTCAGTCATAAGCGTCGTCGCTTTACATTAAGAAAATAATTCTTGCCGAGCCCAACCTCTTCTATTATACTTATCCTCTTGCAACCAACTTTGTCACAACTTCAGCACAAAAATCCACGAAAAAAATTACCGTACAAACCATGAAATAAGCTTCAAAGTCAGATAACAGATTCGTAAAAGAGACGGCAAAGTTGAACGCTTAAACAGTAACATTATGAGCTCAGGATATTTAATTTAAGGCCTCGAAAACAAATAACGTTTTGGAGTTATTTAATATTGAAGTTGGTAAACACTTGATATAAAAGCTTACAGATTTGAGCTTGATTGTCTGTTGTTTTGAAGAAGGTATGACGAATACGGCTCAGCAGGGATTTTCTATAATGTTATCTAGTTTTTTTATGTGTATATTTCTGTACATACATCCTATTTTTATTGAATTCCGTTAACTTTAAGGGAAAGTTCTTTAGATCCAATACAATTAATTTCTCTAAGAAACTAGAGTCTTAACTCTTACGGTTATCGAGTTATTACAAAAATAAAGATAATTACTGAACATGACAATTGTGTGTGACAGCCTTTACCAATTCCTAATGTTATTTGTTTAGAAATGTGCCGTCAATCACTTGTCACTCACTTGAATGCTATTCCTAAGGATCTCTCACACTAATAAATTCATTTATTATGTATGAAAATGTCGACTTTTTGTGGTTCCTGATAATGAACCTAGCTACGTGTCGAATTTAGCGGAAAACAAAAAAAAGACGGTGAATATTAATTTAACATTATCAACCACAATTCAACATTATTTTATCAAATTATTATTGAAAGCTGTACACGGAGTAGGATATTTGGGCTAATCCAGTAGTGCAGCGTGGTAATGCAGCCATTATTTTTAGAACTTTTGCACCGGGCACATGTCACCTTGGGGATTAATGGGAGCTTGTAGGTACTGATAGGGTTTTGGAGAAAGCGTGTTGCGGTTAGCAATGCACGGTCGAGAAGTTTCCAAAGTTGCAGAACATTCCTCATGAAAATTTTCGGTTCTCGAGAACGAGAATTTATCAGAATACTTCGTAACTTCGTAGTTTATACCATAATTTCGTCGAACTCAGCAAGTCAAGACGTAGTCCTGTGGTGCGCTGGCTTCGTATGCCGATGTTCTCAGGTTCGATCCTGACAGCGATCTATTTGTTTTTATTTTGTTTGTTTTTTTTTTGTATATACATAAATTGGCATGACCAAAAACAGGCATCAAGAAATAATAGTTCGGTACCTAATTTAAAAAAGTCAGGAGTCAGGACTAAAACTGTGAAGTCTGAAAGTGGAAATGTTCCCTGAAGTATAGTGAGAATTTAAGCAACTTATAGTGAGAATTTATGTAACTTATCACTTATTAACAAAATAGCTAACTGTAATAGACAATATTAAACCTATAATAACATATAGTTTTATATTATGCCCATTTCAACATTATTTTAAGTATATTCTCTTGTTTAAATAATAAATTGCATGTTGCGGGAATGTTCTGCGAACATTCTCAAAAATTTTTTATATTAAAGGAAAAAATGGAAAAATTTACGCTTCCGGCGGGACTTGAACCCGCACCATTTTTGCAATCCGTACAATGCTCTTACCAATTGAGCTACGGAAGCCACGCCGGACTTCGCAAATCTTTCCATGCCTTTCCTTTTGTACAGACGTTTCTGTTTAATAAAAATTAATTCTCAAGAATGTTTCCGCTTTTTGGGAATGTTCTGCAATTTCTACATTACTAGTTGCGGATTTTATCATGTTGTTGATTATGTTGATGTATTTTGGACGAAGATTGTTGCGGATGCTTTTTTGTACCTACGCTTTTGACGAAGCCTGCGCTGTAGATTTGGTTGATGTTTTGTATGTTTTGGATATGAAATAAATTATTATCGTTATCCTTCAGTGACATCAGGCCCCGTAGCCGAATGGCATTTCTCCGACGCCAAACGAAAGCGATACGCCGCTGGCTCTGTCGCGCCAATACGCAAGCGCGATAGAGATAGATATCTACTAGCGCTTCGTTTCGTGAGCGTTTCGTGAGCGATTGTGCCATTCGGCTAGCCACCCAGATTATTTAAAACACACGAGTGTCAGAAATACGAACCTTCTCGCCTTCTTGGATATACATTAAGAACTTTGATGGTATATCTGATCTTTGATCTCATATAACCCGGCAACCTTCAAATCAAGAGTGAACAGGCATCTTCTAGGTGAGCTCACTCCATCGTAGACCACGTCTTTGCCTTTGGCTAGTTTGTGGCGAGTAAGCCTATTTATAATTTAAAAAAAATCACCGCAGCTTTAAATATGCGTTTGGCCAATTTTGCAGAGTTTACAAAACTGGAACTCTTAATTTTATAAAATGCGCCTCTGAAAACGAGATTTCCATTTTCATGAAAAACGCAGCCCTCGTTTCTTCCTAATTACAAACTTTTAAAATCCGCTAACGAGGCGTAATTAGCGTCATCTGCAGTTGTAGAGTCAGACCAGGATAAGTTTGCAGCAATTTTGATACCGACTTTGCAGTAGTTTTTATTTTATGAGGATAACTTGCGCGTGATGCATCAAATTATTGATTTATTGCTTCTTTCAAAAAAAAATAATGGATCTATTTCGGATTTCAAGCTTCAAATTTCATTTCGGATTTATACCAGGGTGCGTAGCCGAATGGCACGAACGCTCACGAAACGAAACGCTAGTAGATATCTATCCCTATCGCTCTTGCGTATTGGCGCGACAGAGCCGGACTACGTTTCGTTTTCGTTTCGCGTCTCTGAAATGCCATTCGGCTACGGGGCCTGGCGTCGTAAGATCGTCAGAAATAAACGTCGCGAAAGACCGATAATTTTAAAATATAATTAAATAATAATTTTTAAATAATAAATTTATAAAATTAAGTATCTTCCTGAAATATCAACGACCATTCACGTAAAGGTGAGTAGACGTTTATTTTTAAATCTTGCCGGAGACGAGGCACATTATTATTAAATTGATGACTTATTAAGAGAGCACTTACGTTACATTACATTGATGAAGATTTTCATTACTTCGCTGAACGGCCCTTCATAATAGAACTTGAGATAAGTAAGTATAAGTACTATAATTAGAGAAGGTCAGGCAACTTATTAATATTTAATATACTCAGACATCGAATTTAAGAGAAGAAAATTTGATGATAGATGAGATTGTAGGTGGGCCATTTTTTTTTCAAAGTTGTCCACCTCACTTTGTACCATGTGTATTTTTACGTGATTCATACTCAGAATCGCTAGGTCTTTCGATACTGATAGGAGAAAAAAATGTCCCAAGATTTCCATACATTTTTAAAACCTTCCATTTCGTTACCGCCATACAAAACGTATGAAAAAATGGTAACGGAATGGGAAAAAACCTTGGGAGACTTTTTTTCTCCTATTAGGATTGAAAGAGCTCGCGATTCTGAGTGGAAACCACATAAAAAAATCCAATTCCGAAAAATGTGGGGTTGACAACTTTGAAAAAAAAAAATGGCCCCAGGCATAGCGATAAACTTGAAAATTTGATGATTTAATTTTTTTCAAATATTGATACATGAATAAAATAAAATAAATCTTTATTGATCAAAAGGTCCACGGTACATTAATGAATTGGCGCCCTGGATACTGCGTTAGTTTACACTGTTAACAGTGGATGCCCGAATTACATGCTCGATTAAAAATTTAAGAACTGTTAGACTTAATTTGTAACACCGTGTCTTGCATGGGCGACGGTCGCGCGATGGTCGCGCGACGGCGATGCGACGCATACGAAATCAAACCTTATCGATATGGAAGTAGACGATGCGATGAGATGCGACGGCGACGGTCTCGCGACCGTCGCCCACGCAAGACACGGCGAACACAGAAATGAAACTATATAAACTCACACCTATATTGAAATGAAAAGACGATTGAAATTGTATTCCCGTTAAATATCGGGTATAAAATATGGACGTCAAATATTACTTTTTTTGTTCAGAGTTCAATATTTCACATGACATCGATCGAATGTGTAAGTGTCGAAAACTACGTTTTTATTTGAGAAATGGTCATTTTTTTGATCGATATTGTTTTCTTTTTAATTATCAATGGGCTTACTCTTGACCACAGACTAGCCAAAGGCAAAGACGTGCCCTACGATGGAGTTAGCTCGCCCAAAAGATGCCTGTTCACCCTTGATTTGAAGGTTGCCGGGTTATATGAGCTCGGAAATAAATATAGCCGCCGGCAAGGAACTCCACTCCTTGGCAGTGCGCATAAGAAAAGAAGAAGCAAAGCGCTTCGTGCGGATTCGCGGAATATCTACCAAGAAAGGATGGAAAACGGCCGTGCGTCTAAGAGTCCGATGGTAGAATGGGGACGGTGGAATAAGCTCGTGTAGCTCTTGAGCACACTCCCCGAAGTGCAACCTGTAAAACACCGACAGACTGATGACTTTCCGTCGATAAGATAATTTGACGTAGGTATAAATATTTAATTTGAAATCGATAAAACATGAAAACTTTAAAATCATAATATTTTCTTATTTTTAGCTCAACCTGGTCTGGAATATTTTAACAACGTTACAAAATACATTTTAGTAAATGTCACACCAGCACATCGATCACGTCCAATATATTCTCCCCCTCCCCCTCCTTGATCGATCGACTCCTTAATTGCTTCTGTCAAAACTACGTGATGTTACATTTATATGGGTGCTAATGAGGTCTTTTAACCGATTTTGAAAGTCCAAAAGGAATTAAAAGATTCTTAATACGAAAGGAAAAGGAATAAAAGATACTCCTTCAATTTTCTAGGTATACTAGCATTTGCAGCGGCTTTGTTCGTCTTAAATTCGAAAATTGCGGAATGCTTCATACAAATTTCCAACCCCAAAGAGTATCTATCTCTGTCGCTCTTGCGTATTGACAACGTTTCAAAATTTTCAATGTCCCTAAATCGAAAACCATTTCGAAATATACACCTGTCACATAAATATATTCGTATTTCTGTAGAAATTCTTAAAAATAGTTTAAAGGGGAAGTGACGTCACATAGCTGATTCAGAACTGCCACAATAACCAAAAAATCTTCGAGTTGGGATGTCACTTGAGTTTGGCAGTGACACTTATCACCGTTCGTAGCAAAGATATTAAAAATTTCATGGCTTAGTCTATGGCTCGTAGTCATTCACTATTGGTTGACAGTGACACTTGACAGTCAGTCAGACATACCAGACTGTTTAAGCTGACTGTTAAAACTTTTTTTTTAGAAATGATTTTGTCGTTTTCTTAGGTGTATGATACAACACATGTGACGTCATTAAGTTGAGTCTTGACGATTGTAACTTACGCTCTTTCTGCTCAAAGTAGTAATAAAAAGGGATTTTCGCATTAAAATAGCAGTTTTTGGAAAAATAAAAAAATACGTGTATCTTTTAATATTGAGTTCTTTCAAACCAAACAATAAAAAGTATTACTCAAAAAAAAATGAAATGTTGTCAATTGGCCAGACTGCATTTCTGTCGACGATTGGCATTCGGTTACACGGCAGGCAGAACAGAAAGATCGCAAACTAAACAAGTTGAGACCACTTCTTAGTACAGTAACCAAGGGGTGTTTGCTCCATCAATCACTTGAGCCACTTGTTCATAATTGCTTTTTCATGGGCATCGGGGTTTGTGAGTATTTTCTGAGAATCCTTCTTATGAATCAAGAGAAATGTTACGGAGAATTGGTTTACAAAGACTCTCTTTTATTACTATAACCTTTATTTATTTTATAAGAGACATTTTAGACATAATGAATTTTTACACATACATATTTATTACCTACTAAAAGTTTATTCCATCCACTATTTGTCTATAAGTCAGCGACTGACGTCACGGCGATGGAAAATTCCAAATTCCGATGGCATTGTTATGGCGTGGGCACGCTAGGCATTTTATGTTTCATTCCGATCGGAAAATATATGAATCCAACAGATAGACGAACCAGGACTAGAGATATTTTCGAGATAGCAAAAATTTTAAAACTTAATTCGTATAACTTTGAATGAACATAATCATGAGCCTTGGTAGAACGAATATAACGCGATTGGTTGACGATTTCACATCACGCGCGGGATTGGTCTCATGGACTGCATGCTTGGCTACCTACCAATCGTCAGTACCCCACTTCATCATTAGATACTCGTTCGAAATTAGAATGTCGAATGCATTTGCTCGGTGGCGTCGTCATTTATTTTTTTACTAGTATGTACTTGTACTTATATGTTTTTGTTTGAAGATCCACACTAATCTATTGATGAATTGTCCGGTCTAGTATACCGCTTATTGAAACCCTCATCATCATAATATACTTAAGAGTAAATCTCTTGTCAGCGGAGTATTTTCCAGCTTTTTCTATCCTGTCCTGGCACAGGATAGAAAAATGAAATGAAATTGTTTATTTCGAGTAACTAATGACTCATACAATTTGTTAGTAAACTTATGTTAGTACTTAAACCTATTTATGATTAGGTACTTATAATAATTACAATAAATATATTCACTGCTGGAAACATTCACTGCTGGAAAAAGCTTTTTGACTCTGTGATACGACACGGCTTCTACTTTTTTAACCGCCGCCCCAAATCTCAAACAAGGTGGTTCTCAATTCGTCTGTATGTTTTTTATTTTTATTTTTTATGTTTGTTCTGCGATATCTCCGTCGTTACTGGACCGATTTTGAAAAAAAAAATATTGAATGTATATGCAAACCTACAGATTGGTCCCATTTTATTAGAACCTAGTTCTGATGATGGGATCCTGGAGAAATCGAGGGAACTCCTCAAATCTGAACGGCACACTTATAGTTACTTTGGTATTTTTATAAAAAACAGCATGAACCTACGTCCAGAACAGTGAAATTTGGTGCAGTGGAACTGCTGATGAAGATCAGAACGGAACTCTTACTTCTAACGGTATACGTATATTCATTTTTGTTTCCATCAAATAATCAAAGTTTTACATTAAAAGCAGTTTAAAAAAATACCTACACATTTCTTCATAATCCAACATTCGGAAGTACCTTTCACCCGGTTTTTTTTTTTTTTTAAATTCTCTTTTACTTGGTCCATGGAGCTGCGTCTGGTCTTTTCTCGGCCTTTTCTGTGTCCTATCCGCCCCTCCATAATAGTTATAAACAAGTGGTCGTGTCGTGTCAAATGTTCAAACATTTTTTTAATGAAACCTTATTCGAGTTGAAATGTTAGCCAAGAGCGTATAGGGTACCCGGAACTTCGGCTTTTATCTGACGGTTTCCAATGTAAAGCATTATTCGTATCCCCGTTTCGAGTAGTAGGTATGTCCTATTCATCTCTGATTTCATGGAAAGGCTTTTTATTTGATTTTTATTCAGTTGTGAGTGTGGTTCTGTATTTAATAGATAAGAGAAAAATCATAGTTATTACGTATTGTGTTGTTACACTATTATGGGCCATGGGTGGGAATGGGCCGGTCATATTTGTCGCAGAGATGACGATCGATGGGGCCGGCTAAGTATTGCTGTGGAGACCTAGACTGGGAAGCCGAGGTGACGGGAAACCACGATCCAGATGGCCGGATGACATCAAAAAGATGGCAGGGCTGACCTGGCACAGAACTGCCGCATATATAAAGTGTTTTTTTTTTGCTTTCCGTTAAATTCGACACGTAGCTGTTCATCAGGAACCAGCCCGTATATCACTTTTAATTAAATTTGCAAAAAAATTTTTCATCATTCTCATACATAATAAATGAATTTATTCGTGTGAGAGACCCTTAAGAATAACATTCAAGTTAGTGTCAAGTGATTGAAGGCACATGTCAAAACAAATAACATTAGGAATTGGTAAAGATCCATCCAAAGGCCCATCTTAAAACCAGCGCTGGGTATATGTATATATCTGGCAACAAGCTGAGACGGGTACCCGTTGCCTAAGCCTACCTATAAAATGTATATTTTTATATTTTTTATTGCTTATTTCGTGCTACATTGTTAAAGTTTTATCGTTTTTGTTTGTAATTTTTTCTCATGTATTTGCATTGGTAGTTATGGCAATAAAAATATTTTTACTATTTTTAATTTAAAGGCTGTTTACACACGTGTTCAGTAACTATCTTAATTTTTTTAATAACTCTATAACCGTAAAAGTTTAAACGCAACTAGCGCAAACAGAGCAATTAATTGATCTAAAGAACCTTTCCTTAAAGTTAACGGAATTAAATAAAAACAGGGTGTAGAACGGAATGGAAATCCATGAAAGAGGCATATGTTTAGCAGTGGACGCAAATATGCTGAGAAGAAGAAGGAGACACTATTACACTGAAGCCCAATCATTTTATTTATCCTAGTTCACAACACCATTGAGAATGGCTTTAAGCTTGGTATGCCTGGCACAACCTAAATAATATTTATCGGGGTATCGGGCATTCAAAATTTAGCCTCTTGTCATTCCAAATATATCATCAATGAAAATTTGGTCTATTCTGGCTAAATATAACATTATAAGGGTGAAACTACATAGAGAGGAATTTGTGTCCTCATCTAATTTTTAATGATATTCAATGATGCTAATTAATACAGATGCGAGAAAAGTGCCGAAAAGAAGTATACACGACTTGATTGGTCATACGTTAAGGATGTGGATGCATATTTTAAGAGGATACGGTAGCGAAAATGCTAAAATGGAAAGGAGCCCCCCTTTCAACTTGGGAATTTTAATTAAATATACTTACAAGTGTTATTAACTAGATTTATCGAAAAAAAATTGTCCATTAAGAACAACTCAGTCAAAAGATATTTCAAAAAAAATCTTTAAAATCGAGGTTCCGCTCTCGACTCTTTCCTCCTTCAAAACTTAATCAATCGGAACGAAATTTGAGAATCTGAATAACAATGAAATAATCTATGTTGGACGGTTTAGCCTTTTTGGTTAATTGTTACCAATCTTGAGTATCACACCTTTTTTTGCGCCACAATGAAAAAGGCCGTTTTTGAAAATTTTTGATTGGCTCTAGAGTCTTTAAAAAGCAGAATATCAAAAAAATCAAAACGGTCCGACACAGATAAAAATAATAACAACCTGTGTTAAAAAAATCATAGCTCTATCTTCAAAAACCAGAGAGGAAATAGTCGAGAGCGTTTGTATGGAGAATTGACCCCTACCGTATCGTCTTAATATCTTGACTGTACCTAGATCTACGCGCACGGCAGTGCGCAAGCCAAGTTCCATAACTCTTTCAACAGCTTGGTACAATGGTACAGCTTAAAAGGGCGCATCGAAAACCACTCTGATTTTAGTGGCAGTCCTCGATATCAGCTCGCACATGGTGATAACGAATGTGACGCTCCATTTCTAAAGGGTCCTGGTTATGCTTTTAAAGAGGTTTTCGTCTCAGATTTAAATCTACATTCGTCTTTATTGCACTTAGATGAAGGATGGCCTTAGAATGAATATGGGATACCACAAATATTAAGCAAATACTAAAGTAAGTAACTAACAACCCTGTCTGTCAATCTAACTAATTTTACATGCTTAATTAAACCTCTAAATTAGTTTACATGAAAAGTATGGAAATACGACTGGAGAGACAGACATTCACAAAAAAACTACTCTAAATATTCATTTTTCTTGTTTTATACATGTAAGGTGCATTAGGGTAATTCCGAATGACAAAAATGCTCGGAAAATTCCGAAAGGGGAATCTTGATATGATGGAAATAATGGTGATTTTTATGCGACTTTCGAAATTAGACGACTTTCGGAATTAAATACACCGTACTCAAGAATGGCTTGAACTCTGAATGAAATCACACTTTTATATTGACGCCAATGATGAAAAATCACAGTCATGTTATTTGAAATAATTATTTGTCATCTAGTTTATTCATGCTTGGCTATCGTTACTAACTAGATGACAATTTCTCGATTAGCCACATCTATACACATACACACATACAATCAAGCCTGTATACCATGAAGGGGTAGGCAGAGCACATGAAACTACTCAAGTTTCAGTGCCACTCTTGGCAAACAAGGGGTTGACAGAAAACGAAACTGTCCTACGAAACCTCTCGCCTACGCCACAATTTAACCCATATCCCACAGTCGCCTTCTACGACACCCACATCTATAATTTATCTCAAATAAATTATCGTTTTGTTGAACTTAATTACCTAACCACTGACCTTACCTAAATATAAAACAAATTGATAAAATATTATGATAACATTCTGAAAATAATCTCAGAGGTCATCTTTTTATCGCATTTCTACTATCGCTATTTATGCAAAAGTGTTGCATTGTTTTTAATTGCAATATCGCTTAAACAGTAATTAGTAATGTTACTAACGAGTAGAGATACGTAATTTCGAAAATGATAAATAACCTTCGATAGCTCAGTTGGTAGAGCGGTGGACTGTAGATGTTGCGACTGTCATTCATAGGTCGCTGGTTCAAATCCGGCTCGAAGGATCCCATTTTTGCTTCGCGCATAACATTTTTTTAATCACACTTGCTTGTGATGTTATTGGATGCCCTACGCAACTTAATGAACTTTACTATGGCGCAACGTGTAATTGTTTTATTTTCTATTTTACATCACTAAATTTCTTTGTTGAGTTTCGTCATTTCAAAATCGTATTTTGTGTATTTTTTTTTAATTATCCTCTTTTAGTGTCCCACAGCTGGGCAAAGGCCTCCCCTCGTTTTTTCCACTCGACCCTGTTGTTAGCGTTTTCTCTTGTGTAGGTATTTTATTAATATTTAAATTGATATACAGAGTGGGGCCTGTAACAAAGGCGAATAATTGAACTGTAGGCTATTCTCCTTATAGTGATCAACATTTGTTCAGTGACTTTTAAAAATTATGATGTCTTTAAATTTTTAATTTTTCATACAAAATAAATATTAGCTTCAATGTACGCCATTATTGTTGTCATTGACGTTGTCTGTCACACTTTAGACTTAACAGAATTCGCAATACATTACCTCTTAGAAAAAACTTTCAAGGGTGATAAAAATCAAAATACAAGTTAATTTTTTTTTATTAAGCAGAAACGTCTGCTAACGATTCTAAACATTTTTATATTAAAGGAAAAAATAAAATTTACGCCTAAAGTTGAACCCGCACCATTTTTGCAATCCGTGCAATGCTCTTACCAATTGAGCTACGGAAGCCACGCCGGACTTCGCAAATCTTTCCATGCCTTTCCTTTTTGTACACACGTCTTGGGGTGACGTCTAGCGCCATCTACCGACAGACTATTACATCTTGTAACGGCACTGGAGTCTCAAGTTATATTGAGAATTCACCAGTAACAATGTGCTAACCCATACTAAATTAATTTTTTTTTATTAAGCAGAAACGTCTGCTAACGATTCTAAACATTTTTATATTAAAGGAAAAAATTGAAAAATTTACGCTTCCGGCGGGACTTGAACCCGCACCATTTTTGCAATCCGTGCAATGCTCTTACCAATTGAGCTACGGAAGCCACGCCGGACTTCGCAAATCTTTCCATGCCTTTCCTTTTTGTACACACGTCTTGGGGTGACGTCTAGCGCCATCTACCGACAGACTATTACATCTTGTAACGGCACTGGAGTCTCATTTCACTAGGCCCACAGATTTATGTTGCGGATTGGCGCAGTTTTATCGAAACAAACAATAATTGCGCAATAACCTGTTTATTAATTGGTAATTAAATAAATGCATTTTACTATTTGTATTGTATTATTTCGGCGGCTTATACAAGCCTTCGATAGCTCAGTTGGTAGAGCGGTGGACTGTAGAGGTTGCAACTGTCATCCATAGGTCGCTGGTTCAAATCCGGCTCGAAGGAGTCACTTTTTTATGCGAGTTTAGTTTATAAATTTTCTAGCCGTCGCGATCACTGTCTGATGACGGGACTCAAAACATGTCACAACAGTCACGATAAAATAACGTGAGTTCTTTTAAATAGTTCCATATCTATACTAATATTATAAATGGGAAAGTGTATGTGCCTGTTTGTTTGTCCGTCTTTCACGGCAAAACAGAGCGACGAATTAACGTGATTTTTTAAGTTATAGTTGGAGGAATGGAGAGTGACATAGCCTACTTTTTAACAAAATGATTACCCTATGCGATTCGTATGATCAGTCATCAAATACTATAAGTATGTACATTATACGCCCGTATGGAATCCACACGCTGTAGAAAATGTCAAGGTCAGACAGCCAATAAGGGCGATTCTCAGAGATGACGTTCGGTGCCTGATTTCGGTGCTGATTTTTATTTTCTACTTTTTTGATAAGTCAGTCTATTTACTAAAATCTAGCCTAAATATAAAAAATATTGGTGGTGGAGGCCTCCATTAGAACCTTATAGTTTGTAAGAAATCTGACATTTTAAAATCACCGAAATTATGTATGGGCACTGTAATCAATTGGCACCACCGAATTCAATTTTTTACACATTATTCCACATTTTCATCTTTATGTATAACTTATTATTCAATTTATTGATATTTTTCATTTTAATTCGATGACAGGTGATGTACAAAGGCTCATAATCGCGCAATTTTACTAATTTTGACATGTTAATAGACTAGTCATTATCGAGTAGTGAATTTTGTACCCATAGTATGGCTTAATTTGCTTACAAACATAGTTTTATGTTTTTACAAAGTATATCCTACTATTTAAGTATTAAATGTTAGAAAATAATGCACAATAAACTAGTTTACAACGTGGCAATCGAAGTCGGTGGTCACTTTTTTGATATCGGTGGTCAAAAAATCCACCGAAACCACGGAAATCAACTCCACTGATATCAAATTTTATCGCTTTTTTGGAGATAACTGCAATAGCATGCATGATACAGAGGAGATGTCATAATGACGTAATAACATACGTTCAAGGATTTATTAGTACCTTACATAACGACAAATGCACTAAAACTGTGGGAGTAAATTGAACCACCGAATCTTAAAAAACATGGGACCAAACCCACCGAATGACTGAGAAACCTTTAAAAAGTCCCCTTTATAAAACGGTACTGCATCTCCTCTACACTGAATGGTTAAAACATAGTTAAAACTTACTATATTTGTGCCACTATGTCCCTGATCTACTAATTTGTAAGAGTACTGTCTTGTTTAGCAAATGACACCGAAATCAGTCACTAGCCCGAGACACATCGTAAATTTGTCTTTACTCGATGAGTTTAGCTAACATATTATTTTTATATAGAAAATATGATAGGTAAACTAATACTTTATGCGTGAATATCTATAACAACTGCGATCAACAACTCCATCTTGAGTTATGATTTTTTGTTTTGCAAATTCTGGGTGCGGGACACGTCCACCGAAGGTCATTTTTCGCATTTAATATTTTATTACTTATATTATACAAATAATAAATAAATAATTTTATAGTGTACCAAACAGAACAGAGGCTAAAGATTATGCCTGAATTAATTCAGATTTTTAGAACAGTCCGTTCTGACGTTTTTTGCCCCGGACACGTAAAAACGCGCCTCCTGAGAACTGCCCAAAAATATCCGTGACTAATTTGGCTACACCTTATATAACAACCTGTATAATCTTGACCTTCGAAATCCCAAATTATTACAGTAATATGCGTCATCTCATAAATACCTCTGGTGCCTCGGGGAACCCAAAGGTCATTTAGATAGGATCGGAGCGAACGCCTACGAAATGAACTGAACTCGAGGGCAAACAAAACGGGTCCTTCTATGACTTTTTCTGTTTAAATAAAGTGAAAAAGTAACTTGGTTCATTGCGGTTGAGTGTATTATTATGTAAGAATAATATGTAATGGGTAGTGATGATTGGTAAAAAGGGTGACAATGTGTAGCTCATTAAAGTTTGACTACAAAACTTTGGGTGGTTGATTTAATTTTCTTTTGTATGAGATAGGAGGCAAAGAATGGGCTCATGGGCACCCAAAATGCCAGAATGATTGTATGTGCCATGGCGGCCTTTTAAATTTTTAAAATCTTTTTAAATTTTCTCTCAAATTACACGTAGCTCAGATAAAAATGGTTTTCGGAATGTAACTAGAAAGTTATACTTAATCATTTATTCAGGGTTAAAAATTACAGTAAAAAAAAAAACAAAATCACAACTAACCTCAAACCCATACAATCAAAAATAGTCCGTAATCAGCAGCGCAGGCTTTGACAAGTGGACATAAATTAAATGTGTACTAGAAATTGATTTCCTTCTAATATTGATGACATAATTTCAAATCTCTTCTTTAAGAATTAATTTTAACGCCAAATAAAATAAATTAAAGAAATAAAAAACGTATTTTTTTTAAATAAAACATCAATTTTCCTGTAATTCAAGGAAGGAAGGAATATTATCATGCGCCCTCATTGAGCGCAAAATCGATTGACATGAAAAAATTTGACGTCACACGAATTTTCTCAAAAATTGGCACGATACCGAACAAAGAGCTGTCAGAGCCAGTTCATCTGCAATTTATCGGCTGTTGTTAAATTTACAATCCAGATTCCTATTCAATGGACGTATTCAATACGTATATTGCACGATTCCGAAGTCCGTTCCTATTAATTTCAAAAAATTGTGCTTATAAATGGACTTGTACGTGCCAAGGAAATTAATTTTGGTTCTCATTCAGACACTGTTTAATTTTATTTATAACAATCTCATGCTTGGTCTGCATTAGCGTAGGTAGCTGTGGCGGCTGGTGAAAACTTCTGCTAGGCAACACCAAAGTAAAAATAAACCTACCTTAACATTAGGTACTTTACTAGTAATCAATTTTAGGCAAGCCGGTGGGGTTCGGCTTGTATGGACCAGCCGCTGCTTGTAGGTAGTAAGTAAGTAGGAATTTATCTCAATTTCCGCATTTTGCTAAAATTTTATGAATTGGATCGTCGTAAAAAAACAGAATCGAGTCACTAAATTTCACGCGTATCGATTGAGAATTGCGTCCTGTAGAGAAGAACATCAGGACAAATAAAAGCAAATCGAGTTATACTCTAGAGCTACTTTGTCGCTCCGGTCAAATATGAGATCATGGCCAAGACCTAACCCCCTCACCCAACATCCACCCACGCCAGTACGCTTTGAAAAATACAAAATTACAACAAAATTAATTAATAGCGGAAAACTACCGTCCATCATTTACCTACAGCTACTTAGTACGCCCTCGGCAAAATAGGACAAAATATAAATTAGTCCCAAACTGCGTAGCTACAGTTGACCTTAAGAAAATATATTTTGCCATGAAAAATGGCTAGAAAGCGCTATGGACACATTGAAAGCAGTTAAGCGCAAAATACACCAGTCAACAAATACAATAGGTACATTCAGAAATTATAGGTTTATTTTGTATAAGACATCAAAAATTATAAACTAATAAGTTATAAACCATGTAAATTAACCTAAATCTACATATAGCCTAAATTAAAACTAAAATTGAAATTGTTTTTTATATGATGCATATTTTTAACTAGCTTTTGCCCGCGGCTGCGTTCGCGTTAAATTCAGAAGTTGCGGAATTGTCCATATAAATTTCCACCCCCATTTTAATGAAGTGGGGGGTTAGAAAGAGACTAAAAGTAGCCTATGTCACTCTCCATCCCTTCAGGTTTCTCCACTTAAAAAAAATATGTCATTCATCGTTCTGTTTTGCCGTGAAAGACGGACAAACAAACAGACACACACACTTTCCCAGTTATATTATTAGTATGGATACACTAAGCCTTAAGTTTACTGCTTTCTTGTACACAAGCTATTTTAAAATACAATCTTATTTCACAATTAAGAGTCATTTATAATGCATAATGAAGCAATGGGTACAATCCTTGAACGATTTACTAGTCGGCGAAACCATACAAAATTATATTTTGTTCTATATTGCTACGCATTCATAAGCGTAGATACGTTTATGGAACTCTGATACTAGAAAGGGGATTCGACGGACGGAGTTTTATGTGAATTTCTACAGAAAGAGTCATATAATTAGTTGAAAATAGATATTTCCGTAAAAAGCACCACAACTATTTTCTGGGCTATCACGTTTCACTTTGTACAAGAATTTACTTAACTGCCCGTCCGGTCCCCTTCTAGTGCTTAACATAAAGCTTGCAGGAAGAATAATGTAAGTATTTGTCGAAAGACCATAACTAGTATGTTCCGTATTATTTGTTTCGAGTTTTAACAAAAAAAGGCTTGAAATTTGTCTCTGTTGACTGCAGTAAAATGAAGTCTGGTGGAACTATGTCGTAAATTACCCATTTTCTTAATTCACTTCGGTTCGAGAAGTTTCCAGCCAGCTAGCTTGGGAACATATTAAGAAAAAGGTTTTTATTTTGCCTAGAATCTGACAATTTGCTTAAGTAAAACTTTTAAAGAAAGTAAAAGGATTTGAATAAAATGTCTAGGTACTTAAGGAATAGGTATTACAATTTGAACTAAGAAAACTCACAGATTTAGAAACAATTTTATTCAAAAATGCTTTATTTTTATATTATATAATTAATTTAATTACCAAACCAAGCAAGAAGTATGCTTGGTTAAAATTGAAGGAGGCATTAAATTAGAAGGGGCCGCAAAATTAAAATTGAATTCATTAGGAAAAAATGGTGGATCGTAAAATAAAACTCTAATTAATTTATTTACAAAGCAAGGTTTTTTACCGATATTTGAGAACGTTGAGGTTCATTAAGTTAAGAAGAGTGGCATACCGTATAAAAGGTCAAACATTATAATCCACTTTACTAAAACTGGCACGAATGAAACGAAGACAACTTTAATTTATTATTATCTCTTTATTTATTTTAATTCACCGTGTTTGGATTTTTACAATCATCATTCTCCTTGCGTTATCCCGGCAATTGGCACGGCTCATGAGAGCCTGGGGTCCGCTTTGACAACTAATCCCAAGATTTGGCGTAGGCACTAGTTTTTACGAAAGCGACTGCCATCTGACCTTCCAACCCGAAGAGTAAACTAGACCCTATTGGAATTAGTCCGGTTTCCTCACGATGTTTTCCTTCACCGAAAAGCGACTGGCAAATATCAAATGACATTTCGCACATAAATTCCGAAAAACTTATTGGTGCGAGCCGGGGTTCGAACCCGCGACCTCCGGAACGAAAGTCGCACGTAGGTATTTACCGCTAGGCTACCAGTGCTTGTGGCGGCACCCTAGGTTAGGATTTTTAGGACCCTAGCGAGGGTCTCTCAAGATGTTTGTCGAGACTCTTCGCTATGAAACCGTTCGCTGAAACGACTCTCGTTATTACATAATATTATTATTTGTAAAGCAGGCAGACAGTTACAGTAACTGAGAATTTATATAAACTAATATCGGGTAGTTTTGTGTTGTTTACATCTCCGGTGACACTTTGCTGGGACGGCAGTCTTCCGCGACCACGGCCAGTGTAGCCTGGCCAAAACGTTGGAAAATAGGTAAAATAATGTTAATTAATCGCGTTCAACCTGTATGTGACTTTAAATAAATCATAATGATCTTCTATTTTAAACGTTACTAAGAAACATTCATTTTAAAATGAGAACTACATTTCCCTAGTTTTTAGTTCCATGGTGTTTTTAGACTTCAGGTAAATTGACAGTTAGTAAGTATACTAAAATAAAGTGTAATTTATACTGTAATCTAAATTAGAGATGGGCCGAATATGGGTTTTGCCGAATACGACTATTCGGCCGAATATTCGGTTACGCCATATTTTTAAAGCGGATGTTAAGATTAAAACTATTAATTGATTAATAATGGTTACATATGTTACGCCAACTATGTTCTTATGATTTAGTGGATAACTAAAACTAAGTTAAAACAACTGTGAACTCTTGATTCTTCTCAACTCTTAAGTACGTTTTTTTTTACTTTTTTACAAAACAGTTGTATTTATTATATTTTGACGCATAGGTTTAGAGTGAGATCAACAAATTACGAGTATCTCTTTTTAGAAGTTCCTTAGAAAGTTACTAAAATAGGAGCTTATTATCCAATGGAATACGTAAGATCTTCATTAGTTATTTACTTTGTTTATTCGGTAAATATTCGGCAATGCAACCGAATTATTCGGCCGAATACGAACATTGAAAAACTTGCCGAATTTGCCGAATACCGAATTTTTACCGAATATTCGGCCCAAATACTAACTAATAAGAAGGTAATCTGGGAGTTTATACAGTACCGTTACCATGGGCTGCCCAAGTGAGAACCGTATTACTTTACTCAGAAAGTAAGTGAGTTTACGTTTGTTTACAATATATTGTGCCTAACTTCACGCCAAAGAAGCTGCTTCTATCCCTTTCTAAGTTTATCAATAAACGGAGAAAGAACTATAGGCGAATGCTACGCCTCTGGTGTTTACGCGATGGAACTAAAATCATAAGTAAATGTAATTTACCTATCGAAATCTGTCAATATAGGGTCTACTGCAAATTTCGAAACATACGCACTGAGGGATTCTTCCTCTTTCACTTTATACTGATAAGAGTAAAAGAGACTCATGTCCACATGTCGATAACTTCGGTATTCGGTAGTAGGCCTCAAACCATAGGCAAAGTCATTCTGACGTGACATTTCTGTCAAGTTATACAAAAATCACACGGAATTTTCACAATTATATTTGCAGTTTTAAATAAAATTATGACTAACATATTGCATTAATTTATAATATTACGTGAAATTCGAGATTAGCTAAAATTTAATAAAAAGATAAACCAGTGAACAAATCAAATAAGGTAATGAGTTATTTTTGGCCATCATATTGTACTATTTACAATTGAGATGATTATAATGCTCAAAGCAGTTTTTGGTTTCAGAAAGATGACGGAAGCTATGATTGAAATCAATATTTCCGAACAAACCCGTATGGTATTCAGTCAACATGGAAGATGGTTCAATTGATATTAATACTGTGGCACTCTGGCAGTTACGCTACTCAAAACCTTAGGGCAGCAGAGGGGAGCAGTACCAATTTATAGGTGTTTTTGTTCCGCGATGCACTTAATGGTATTATTGGCCATGATCATCACAGGTATATGTATAGAAGTGCTCCAATAAAGGAAAAAACCTCAACTCCAAAAAATAATCCTGTTACTAAAATAAAGTATTTCATTAATTGACTTTGTTTATTTGTGATGTTCTTGAGTAGTAAAGAAATAGAAATATTTTTTACAGAAAAAGGGTACATAGCATCTTATATAGAATTAGCTTTTGCCCGCGGTTTCGCTCGCGTACTAAAAGAATTCTTATTCAAACATATACAAATAATAAAATTTTCATTTGGATCCGTAGGTTTCTATGCAGACGTTTGTCTGCGTTTTTTTCAATTACTCATATTACTATTGTTTTTAAAAAAGAAATGCTTACAGTGGTTATACAAATGTTACACAGCAACCACAGCGTAGGTAGTAGGTACGAGTAGGTATGTATTCTATATACACTGAGGAAATTACATATTGTACAACAGAACTCACATAGCTCCGTATCTGGGCACTATTGTCGGTAGGTAAAAAGTACTTTCTCGCATTATTGCTTACAATTACAGATTGCCGACCGATTACCCCTATCCCTATCCCTAACCCTACCCCTATCCCTATTAGGGTTTGTTGGGATTTTCCGCCAAGCAAAGAACCGGGAAATGAACTTGAAGGCTGTAGGCATAAACCCTATAATTTATGAATTTAATATGCACACCACACTATTGGCGCTTTGTAAATAATTTGTAATTGTTCAAAAATACTTCTTTTCATTCATAAAACATTGTATTGTGTAGTTACTAAATAGTCATAAGTTTAGCATTTCAATATGTGCAATATTACTTTTATGATTAACATAGTACATTACATCAGAGGCCGGGAAAATGAGGATTTCCGGCCAAGTGGGTATATACGGCCGAGCGAGCGTGCGAGCGAGGTCGGATAGGGATACGAGGCCGGGAATCCGTTTTCACGCCGAGGCATGTATAGTGCTTTTCTCAAACATACAATGAAATAAAAAAAAATGCTCTAAAGGACAATATTTTATAAAAAAAAGTTACTTTGCAGGCCTAGGCCTAAAAAATAATATGAAATCCCTTTACAGTCCTCTCGAGTTGTTGCGCCCAAAAAGCGATACTTCCCAGCCCATTTTAAGGAACGTAAAGACAATATTTCATTGCATGTTTGAGAAAAAGTAATTGTTATTCCTGTAATTGTTTCTTCTGCTGTATGTTGTATTAAATATTGTATGTTTGTGCTGATTGCCAAGTTGCCAATGCTCCCAATAAATTAAAAAAAAAATTAGCTTTGTCAACTTTGACACTAGGACTTAGCTGAAATGTCAATCGTTGACGCTGAACCATGGACTTTCAATCTATGCGCTAAACGCCGATCGAAATTCAGTCTAGCTCTGTCATGTCAATACGGAAAAGTGATAGAGATAGCTAAGCTACGATAACGATGTTAATCATAATCGTTTGTGCATTTGGCTACGTGCCCTGCCAAAAAATTAGATACAATTTTTACTTGTTTCAAAATGCTTTTTCTACTCACTTTTGTATCAAATTATAATCTTCATATACACCCCATAATGGCTTATCGCCTTCAAAAGTTCTATACCTTACCTTAGACTTTGTCGTTATCTATGTCGATATCGTTGTAATTGATGTTTGATATGTACGAAAACGCTGAATTTTAGGTTTTTAGTTTTCGTTTCACATCAATTTATTAAATACTTAGCCTGTTACTCAAGAATATTACAAAATAAACAAAGTCACAGAATGAGATACTTTATTTCAGTAATAGGATATTTTTTTTGAAGTTTTTTCCTTTGGTTCACTTCTAATATATACCCACGAGATATGGTGTTATGGTGACTACAGGTACAAGTATTGTGCATTGAGGAACTAACATGCCCATGAATTGGTACTGCCTGCTGCTGTAGGTAATCAGGTAATTCTTAACTGCCTCAATCATTATCAATTTGAACAATCTTCTACGTTGGGTTTGCTGAATACCATACGGCTGGCATGGAAATATTGTTTTCAATAATATCTTCTTTTTCTGAAAGCAACCAATATAATCATCTCAACTGTAGCTAAACAGTACAAAATGATGAATAAATATAACTCATTACCTTTGTAAAAGTATCAAACACTCGTTTCATCACTGGTTTATCTTTTTATCGAACTACTGACTAACTGCTACATTTAAGTTGTTCTTGAATTTCACGTAATATTATAAATTAATACATATTAGTCATAATTGTATTTAAAATTGCAAATATAATCGAGAAAATGTTGCGGGATTGTTATATAATTTGACAGTAATGACACATCACAGTGAATTGGTGGTTTACTTTTACGCTAGTGACTGTCAATGATTACTCACGTAAAGTATTGAGTTTTCACTAGAGACTGTCAAATAGTTCTGGTTCTATTGACTTCATACAATCAGAAAGAGAGCGCCTTAGCTGTAAAGTTAGGAACGTATTGAAAACTCGGAGTAAACATGTTAATAACTTATGGTACCGATGAAAATTTTAGTACGTGAGCGTTTTCGCTTGGAGCGCTGTTCAGTTTTTCCATACATTTTCCGTAACTCTCACTGAAAACGTAACGT
The DNA here is from genome assembly GCF_023078275.1 of Leguminivora glycinivorella. Taxonomy (NCBI): domain Eukaryota; kingdom Metazoa; phylum Arthropoda; class Insecta; order Lepidoptera; family Tortricidae; genus Leguminivora; species Leguminivora glycinivorella. The sequence continues at coordinate 6,424,162 of NC_062991.1, read as the reverse complement.
ATTTTTTAACTCAAAAAAGTCATGGTAAGGCTACAGGTCATATTAAGTTTCATGAAACCAGTCAAAAAAAGTTTACATCAAAGTAGATAATAGAGGCCAACAATTCAATAGCTACGTATGTTGCAGACATGATTTCTAAATACTGACTTTAAAATTCAAAATACATTTTTGAGTTAATTGAGCTCAAAAAACAATATTTTGAAGACATGAGTGTAATGTATAAACTTTGGAAAACGCTCACGTGAAGTTTGGATAAGTATATGCTTAACAGAATACCTAATATTGCACTCATACCTATATTTCTGAAAAACGCACGAAACCGTATGGGGTTCTTCACACCGGCCAAGTGCGAGTTGTACTCGCGTTGCAAGGGTTCCGTACACTACAAGAAGGGCTTAAGCGCCTCTTTTTTTTAGTAGGAACTTAAGTAATTTTTGCGAATAATCGATATTTTGAACAAAACGAAACAGAAATGAGTTTATATGTAATATTCCTTGCAGCGGCAGTGAGTGAAATTCGTAATTGGAGTTTTTTTCTTTTAAGTCCGACTTACTCTTTACTGTAGATTTCTAATAGGTTTTCCTGTAATCTATAGATTGAAAACTATCTCGTGTATTTTTTTGAAAATTTTACGCTTAGTAGTTTTGGAGATAAGGGGGGGGATGGTCATTTTTTGACTATTTTCTTAAATTCCTAAAAAAATACTTTACTAAAAATGATTAAAAAAAATATTTTTGAACTACTTATAAAAAGCTCTTTCATTTGATATGTAACATGTAACACAATATAGTCCCAGAAACTTTGATTTTTAATTTTTACTTTTACCTCCCAAAAGTGGCCCTTATAATTGAATTTTCTTAATTTAAATTACATGTCCGTCTTTGGGTCACAGGTTTACATATGTGTGCCAAATTTCAAGTTAATCGGTTCGGTAGTTTCGGAGAAAATTGGCTGTGACAACGGACAGACAAACACACGAGTGAACCTATAAGGGTTCCGTTTTTCCTTTTTGAGGTACGGAACCCTAAAAAAGGGTCGGCAATGCGCATGTGACACCCCTTGAGTTGCAGACGTCCATAGGTTGCGGTAACCGCTTTCCATCAGGTATACCTGTTTGCCACCGACGTGGTATAAAAAAACCTATGATAATTGTGAAAAACGACCGGTTGACGACTGGTCTGGCCTAGCGTGTAGTGACCATGCCTGCTACGCCGCGGTCCCGGGTTCGAATCCCGGTAAGGGCATTTATTTGTGCGATGAGCACAGATATTTGTTCCTGAGTCATGGATGTTTTCTATGTATATAAGTATTTGTATATTGTATATATCGTTTGAGTACCTGCAACACAAGCCATCTTGAGCTTACCGTGGGCCTCAGTCAATCTGTGTAAGACTGTCCTATAATATTAATAATTAAAAACTCCCTAACCCAAAATCCATTTTCATTACAAAATATTACAGGTGGTCCACAGGAAACTAGGTGATGTACCTTGTTTCCCAAGTTGAAGCCAACTTTAACAAGTTCTCATTTCACAACTCTGAAAAGTCCATGCAAGTATATTGTGAGAACGTCGCGATTAAATTTATGCAGGAAAACCAGTTTAGCGTAAAACATAAGCAGAGTAAGTACAGATGCAGTGCGAAAAGATTTGCCTTCGTATTGTTACGGAAACGCACGAACGTGTCATGCTATTTCAGTCAGTCTCAATACAAGATGTACTGACGTTGACTGAACTAGCATGACAAATACGAACGTTTCCGGAAAAATACGAAGGAAACCCTTTTCGCACTACATCCGTAGCCGAATGCACAAACGTTTGCGATAATATCGTTATCGTAGACGCGACAGACCCAGACTGCGTTGCGATCGGCGTCTCTTGTCAACGATTGTCATTTCAACTAGGCCAGCTGGCGTTTTAGTAAAACTTGCGTAAGTTCACAGTAATGTCACACTATTGCCGTATCATGAAAAACTGATGTAACTATAGATACATCAATTAGTAGTAACGATGTTCTATCGTATTGAATCGTATCGTATTGACTTTATTTATTTTAGATTGCAAGAAAATATAAAAAATGAAACTGACAACTTTTCCCTTTATAAAAATGTAGACCCTATCGAAACGAATAGGCTTGCGCCGACCGAAAATCTCTCGGATCTGACATGGGTACGGCTGCGTTACACTATGACGACTCAGTAATAATTCTTCTAACAAATTTTGCGCCGCGCGGTTTGTCCTTGAGTAGCGCGAGATCTGCGCGAGCGAGGTGCAGAGAGTACTGGGGCCCGTTTCTCGAAAGGTACAAGCCTTGTATTACAAGTGTGTTTCCATGACAACTCATACGATTTGACAGTTCGCGCCCTTGTAATACAAGGCTTGAACCTTTCGAGAAACGGGTCCCGCGTCAGTACGCGCCGCGCTGCGTGGCGCTGCCAAGGTCGCGAGCGGCGCGTGCGAGTGAGCCAAATACCGATCGCAGGAGATTACTACTGAGTCGTCCGAAATGTCCGTATACTGTGGCTGCGTTCAGCGACGACGACGCGTAAGCGTCTTCATACAAACGAGCTCACAATACGCTCAGAAATTTCGGATCTTATTACCTCCCTTATCACGTCAATCTAGGAAGGAAATTATTTTTTTTTGGGATATAAATTCGATTATTACTAACTTGCAAGCAGTATGAATAACATCTAAGGTTGGCAGATGAATATCTCAATACTTTCTATATTTCAACTTCTCAAAGAGAAAACTTTGAAGACTGACGCAAACTTTTTATTATTTTATTTTAAAAGTTGAGAAATTTTACGCAAGTAGGTAATAAAGGTGTGTAAAAACTTGATAAACTTTGAAGCATTTCGAAATTTAACATTTTTAAGATTTCGGAAAATTAGATGGAAATACTGAGAGCTTGGTGTAGCAAAAACGATTGGTTTCGTAAAGGCCTGCTTTACTTATTTGCGTAAATTGCTAAATAGTAGTTGAGTAAGTATAAAATTAAGAGAATAAGGCGAAGGCTAAAAGGTATCTCCATTTCAGTCTTATAGGGGATCGCAAAACTCTACGTAGAGGGCGCTGTTAGCACATTGTGGACTTGTGGAGGTCCTACCGCGAACCATGTTTCGTGTCTTGTTCCTATGTCGCACATAAGTGTGGGGCTACGTTCACATGGGGCATTTTTTCCCGTATACCGTGTACGAGAATTTATCGAATACCGAAACTGGTGAAATTTTATTTTTATTTTTATTTATTGAAAACAAAGATTATAGTTATACAGTTTCTAGTTTTTTCGCCAAACTTACGTTTAACGGCGAAATGAAGCACTCATTTTCAAAGTTAGTACCTTATATTATATGAAAAGACTTATTCTAGTGTTAATAGATAATAATAATATCTTATCAATTACTAATGGCGCTTTTCATTAAAAAGCGCTGGTGGCCTAGCGGTAAGAGTGAGCGACTTACAATCCAGAGGTCGCGGGTTCGAACCCCGGCTCGTACCAATGAGTTTTTCGAAACTTATGTGAGAAACTTGTGTGTGAAAATCGGGGCCGGTATGATCCAAATGTACAAACTTAACAGGAATTGCTCTGATAATCTAACTGACGTACTAATTCGTTTTTTTTGTCGTCTCGCCTATTGTAAATTCATTATACGCGATAGTTTTATTTGTACATATACATATGTTTGTTGACCACACATTCTACGTAAACGCTTCATAATGCTGTATTCGTGTATTCTACTACCCATTGTATAAATCCACACCGCTTAATGTATGAGACCTAAATCGTCCACTGGCCCAAAATTTGCGGACCGCCTCTTCATTCATAAAAGGCCCGAAAGGTTCCAATGTCTTGTATCGCGTCGAGCAAGGATGACAGGTGTTGCAAACAGCAATGCGATTATTATAAACTGAAATAGATACCATACACTAAATAAAAAGCATCAAGCCCACTGGTGGCGAAGCGGGAATCGAACTCTGGGGGCCGATTTTTGAATCTCACGGCGTTCGAATTCAGAAAATTGTCACTGAAAATAGTAGGCAATTTCGGTGACAATTTTCTGAATTCGAACGCCGTGAGATTCAAAAATCGGTCCTCAGGGGGTTACCATGACGTACTAAAGACGTTCAGTTTAGGTTGAGAGAAAGGGACATAGCTATAGCAGTTACATAGCTCCGTCCCTCTCTCTCAACCTAAACTGAACGGCTTTAGCACGTCATGGTAACCCCCCTGGTCTCCAGCTATCGCGGCTGACGTGCCAACACACAGCACGTCACGTATATAAATATTATACGTGACTATATTTCACGTAACGAGGCATTTTTATGTTTTTGTTGACTTTAACTTACAAAACCGGCCAAGAGCGTGTCGGGCCACGCTCAGTGTAGGGTTCCGTCGTTTTCCATATTTTTCTCAAAAACTACTCAACCTATCAAGTCCAAAATAACTTTCCTAGAAAGTATTTATAAAGTTCTACTTTTGTGATTTTTTTCATACTTTTTAAAAATATGGTTCAAAAGTTAGACGGGGGGGGACACTTTTTTTTCCTTTAGGAGCAATTATTTCTGAAAATATTAATATTATTAAAAAACGAATTTAATAAACCCTTATTCATTTTTAAATACCTATCCAACAATATATCACACGTTGGGGTTGGAATGAAAAAAAAATCAGTCCCCACTTTACATGTAGTAGCTATGACAGTAACTCTCTATAATACTCGATCCTCTTTGCCTCAAGGTAATTATAAAGATTGGTTAATTCTGAAACTCGACTTGGCTGAACTCTCTCAGCGATTGGGAACCCAGCCCAGCCAGACGACTCTTGAATGGCCCATCGCCCTCCAGCCACGCCACGACCCAATATTTGATATAATTTATGAAATAACCGCTCTCAAAATTACTCGTAAAATACGGGAATCACCAAAAACTTTGCTACGCCGGGTAAAATTCTGAAATATCGTTAAAAGTTAGGGAGCCTACAAATTTTAAATTGGTTATTCAAATAATAAATTTCAATATAATTTACGCCAATTTTATATGAAATTTATATCTAAATCGACAAATTATATACAGAATAATTTTGATTATGAACTGAAATCTTATCTTCTGATCACAATATGATCTTGGAACTTGTACACTCCTTTTTGCTGTGTACTTAACACAGCAAAAGGGAATGTACAAGTTTCAAATGGGGTGGCAACGCGCATGTGACACTGTTTGCATTGCATGCGTTCATAGGTTACGGTGACCGCTTTCCATCAGGCGGACCGTATGTTTTGCCACCGACGTAGTATAAAAAAAAAAAAAAAAAATGATATTTTAATATATTAAATGAGAAGTCATTCAATACATAATTATTTTTGATATAGGAATTAGGGTTCCCTTATTTATTGCCGAAAATTGTATGGCCGAATATCACTTCCCAACTCACGTTTCGAGGAATTTTATTTTCGGGTATCGTATTTTAACATTTTTAATTTAATTTAAAGTAGGTGTTTTATGTAAAATTTCGTAGCTATAAATTTCAACACCCTTATTCATCGTACTAAAGTATCCAGCCGACGTTTGGTCGGAAAGGGACAAACGAAATTTATATCGTCTTGAAAAAGTAAAAAGAATAGTATAACGCAAGTTTCTAGCGGGAAATTACTAAATAAATATTATTTAGTAAATACATTATCTATTGTTGTATTTAGGATTTACCGAACCAACGTCGGTGTAAGTCCAAAGAGAACAATATTTATTAACAAGGGGGGGTCACGTGGTAAAGGCCCAGCCCCCGGGGGGGTCACGTGGTCTATTTGGAGATTATCGATTAAATTTAACTTCCTACAATAACATGTCTAAAACTGAAAAAATCGCTTAGTTGCAAATGTGTGCGTCTAGTTGACAAACGAAAACTTCGCAATGTAGTAAAAACTACTTTCATTTTTTTACAAAAACAACGTTATTTCTTAGTAATTAAAGTCAGTCTCATCGCATCGTCTACTTCCATATCGATAAGGTTTGATTTCGTATGCGTCGCATCGCCGTCGCGCGACCGTCGCCCACGCAAGCCATCGGCTTATCAGTCGCGGTCGTCAGACGCGTCCCATAATTTGTTTCAAGCTTTATACACAAGTTTTTCCTTTCAATAGCAATAGCTAACGTAACGCTTGGCTTGAGTAATAAAAACTGTATAGTTAAATTAATAAAATATGTATAAGTAGGATATTGAAATCTTCTTTCTTCGTTGAGCAGCTAACTTTAACTTACAAACGGTCTTAAGCACCTGCACTTCTGAAGGCGCTTAAGTCATTTATGCTAATAAAAAAAACCACAACGTTCTATGAACATTGGTCAAGTGCGAGTCGGTTTTCGACTTTTCCATACAAAGAACTCATGAGCGCCTGAACGACTATAATGGCAAAGTTAACGTTTGCACTTTCAAGACTTTACGTATATATCTCGGAAACGATAAGAGATAGAGCAAAATGGACTTCAGATTTGGGCTTTCGGTGGGTGACACCTTTTTTTGGACGACTGTACGCTCTTTTCTTGAAGATTTTAAGGTCGTATCGGTCCGGAAATACCGCAGGCGACAATTCCTTCCAGAGATTCTCAACCCTGATGAATTAGATATAATTCTTCTAATTTGTACAGAAAAAATAATTAAAACGAACATCCCACACAAGCATTAATTTATTAGCGGGACGCTCTTTTCTTGAAGATTTTAAGGTCTCGGCATACGCCGCACCTCGTTAACCGTTTAAAACGAACAACACGTAGCGGGATTCCTCGCAACCCGCACCTCGTTAACGGTTTCAACACGTAGATCCGCTGAAGCGGTAAGCTCTGTGTTCTGATTGGCCTGACGAGTAGAGGGGTTAACCAGTATCAACCAATGTAGCTTGGACTTTCAATGGGTGGTAAAATATGAAGGTGGAGGGTAGATAATAAAAGAAGTAGGTAAGTAAGTAAGTAAGTAAATATTCTTTATTGCACCATTTTACATGTTATAAATATACAGGTAATGGAAGGCTTAAGAAAAGATCGATGGACTGTGTGAAGAATGATAAAATAAATAAATAAAATAAAAAGCCTGTTTATTCCGAACCAAAAATTACAAAACAATATGCTCTTAAATCTAAAAAATTTAAAATACTTATTCGGTTTGGACCACTTTCGGGTAAAGGCCTCCTCCAGCTTTAGCTATCTGTCTCTGGTTTTTGCCACAGTTGGCCAATAGTTGGCTACTTTGCACAGGTCGTCCGACCATCTTGTGTTGGGTCTGCCATCTCTTCTCTTGCCACTAGGGCCCTTCCGTGAAAAATGACAGCTAATAGAGAGGAATGAAAGAAGATCTACTGCGCCGACCCCAAATGGAAAAAGGGCATTCTGAAAGATGAGTTCAAATGAGAAGCGCTAGAGTTCACATCGCGTTTCATCAACGCAACAATTCCGTTAAGGCATTATTAAAGCGATCAAACCCACCGATCAGCTGAAATCAGAACAGCTGTGCTGATTAGGAAGCTATTTAATAGAGTGCGGTACGATATTATCGCGTAAGCGTTTGGGCATTTGACTGTACCCTGGGTAAACAATATCGTTTTCGTAATAGGTATCTCTATCACTCTTCCGTATTGGTGAACGAAACGCTCACGATAATACCTCTTTGTAGCTACCTATCTCTATCGCTCATTGCGTATTGGCGCTGCAGAGCCACAGACTGTATTTCTACGGCGTTTCGGTGGTGTTTCGCATCGGAGAAATGTCATTCGGCTACGGGGACTAGGGCCAATCGCCATTGTTATCATATCACGTCGCGTTGTTATTCTTCATTCCCTATCAGACGTCTCTTCAAAGAAGATGATTGTTTCACCCTGCGCCCTTACTTCGCACAGCAATGAGAACACGTCTATTGACCAAAGCTGCCCGCGCGATCCATCACCCAGGTACAAAAAAAGGTAAAACACGGGCGAATATTCCACTTCAAACAAACGCGTTTTATGTGCTGAATTTTTTGATCGGCGACTTCGGAATTCTGAGGGTTTCAGTATTACTAAAAATAACCTAACCACAAAATTAAAATTTTGAAAAAACCCCGACATAGTGGACCGATTTTCATGAAACATGGCTAAGAATACTCTCGACTAACTCAGCTTTCAAACAAAAATCACTAAATCTATATCGGTTCATCCGTTCGGGAGCTACGGTGCCACAGACAGGCAAACACACACACTGAGAGACAGACAGACATTAAAGCAAAAAATGTCCGACGGGCCGAACTAGGTAACATGCAGACATTAAACGTCGATATTACGAACTCAACATTATCCCAAAGTTTCATTCTTGAGAAAATGAGGAATGTTTGGCGACTCTGGGCTCTTAGTCGAAATACTAAATAAAATAATAATTATGTATAAAATCAAATTAACAAATCTAAATGACATATCATACGTAATATAATTAATGAATGCATCTTTCAATTAAATATTCGAAATTATAATTAGACTGAAATTGTATTAATCTTTTAATTTAATTGCTGTTAAATAATTTTATTGATGAACGTGTAATATTTATAATGTTATTAATAAAATGTCTATGTCTATGTACTATAACAAACATGCTTGCACAATTGACATTGACTGTCATTATTATTTAACGCGCGTATGTTCGCAATTGCGGGCAAAATTATTATGTATTTACATTTTTTTTTATTTAATTTCTAAACATAGAGGAATAAGTAAAGGAAGTTGTAACTTCATACATCAGTAAATGCGAGTTAATTGTATAGGCATAGTTATAGTGACATCTAGCGAGAATCACGCGTCAACTAGCGTAATCAGTACGCTACTTGTCAATAGATGTCGCGACGAACGAAGAGTCTAATGCTCACCAATTTTCAGCTAATATTACAATAGTTATTGATCAGTATTCTGTTTTCAATTCCTTCTGCTTGTAATATAAGTTGTAAACTGTTCTAGTATTAAATTTTTCGCAGACAAGACACTGTTGTCACCTAGTATCGAGTAGTGGTACTGATAATTCACGTTATTTGACGCGTGATTGACGCGTGATTGTCGCTAGATGACACTATAACTATGCCTAATACAAATAACTCGCATTTACTGATGTAAATAAATAAATAAATATTATAGGACATTCTTACACAGATTGACGGAGGCCCACGGTAAGCTCAAGAAGGCTTGTGTTGTGGGTACTCAGACAACGATATATATAATATATAAATACTTATATACATAGAAAACATCCATGACTCAGGAACAAATATCTGTGCTCATCACACAAATAAATGCCCTTACCGGGATTCAAACCCGGGACCGCGGCGCAGCAGGCAGGGTCACTACCAACTGCGCCAGACCGGTCGTCAAAGGAGATACCACTCTTCCCTTACATATTCCTTTATGAATCTAAGTACAATTTATCTAATTACATAAATTTAAAAGTGGAAAATGTCTGCCTTGGGTGAGACTTGAACCACCACCACTGACCACCACCACCACTGACTTGAACCATTGACCTTAGTAGTGGAAAATTTCGCTGGCTTGGTTGAAGTCTTGGTGGCTCAGTTGGCAGAGCGCTGGAGTATCGATCCAGAGGCCGTGAGTTCAAGTCTCACCCAAGGCAGACATTTTCCACTTTTAAATTTATTCTAAGCCTAGTGGCATCGATTGCAGACGTTTCTGCTAATCAGAAGTTAAAAATATCTAATTACATTTCTAAGTTTCGCCCGTATTAGTTTTACATGCTGTATATAGTAACTTACATTCGTTTCATATTGGCATTCACTTAAGGTCCCATGTAGAAATTAATTAAACCATTAATTACAATGAAGTACGCTGTGAATGGAAATTAATTAAGGCATTGAATGAAAACGTATAATAACTATGTACAGTCAGCGACGATTAGTAGCGGATAAAATAGTTATTTGTTATACAAGGGGGCAAAGTTGTATTTTAACGCCGAGTGTGGAATTGAAAAACGAGCATGTGAAAGGATTCTATAGTTGAACCACGAGCGAAGCGAGTGGTTCGAGAATAGAATCCTGAACTTGCGAGTTCGCATTTTTAACACACGAGAAGTAAAAATACAATTGCATTTGGCCGAGTGTAACACAAAATTTCCACCCTCACTATAGCGAGGAAACTACAACGCAAAAAATGCGTTTATCATTGCTTCCAGTAGTTCCACAGGTGGTAAATCATCTTTATTACTAGATTCACATACTTTTATCAATTTTAAAGCAGTTAATTTGACTTTATTCAAGGACAAATTACTTTACTCACTAGTGGATAAAATGCGTTTTTACCCGCTGGTATTAAAGAACAAAACACGTGTTTCCGAGCTAGGGAGGGGAAAATAGTATTTTTTCTACTCCCGAACTGTTATTCTTCATTTACAGGGTCGTGCATAGGTCTTTAAAACCCTACATAAAAGTCTACTCCCCAAAGCCAGCGTCCGCCGGCTTATAAACCAAAGATATTGCAAGAGCGTTACTGGCCTTTAAGATGGAATGAAGTAACCTGCGTAAACTCGCATGGAGGATTAAGAGTTCCTATACACTGAGAGAAATTTGCATTGTGAACTTAACAAGTTCGACTTGTTGCGGGTTTATCCGTTTGAAACAAAAGTATTTTAGTAAACAATATAAATCACAATATTGATGATACAAGTCGAATTTATTCAAACAACAAGGTCAAACTTGTTAAAAGATATTTGATTGGATCAGCCAAACATATGTTTAAAACAATATGTGTCATGTTGCTTTTATAAAATCGACTTGTTGATTCAAATATATTTTTGATTCAAATGACGAGTAACTTGTAGAATGTACTAGTTACACTCAACAAAATATAATGTACTATGTAATTTATGTATTCTGTCATTGTTGTTTGAACCAAGGAACACGTAGGCGCTATTATTAACCAAAAAACTTGTTAAACGAACATGAAAACTGGTTGATTTTTCTCTCAGTGTACGTTTTTAAGAATTATTAATATTCTCCTTCCTTTTCAAAACCTACGCTCTTATTGAAGGTCGTGTTATACACGGTGAAATATAACCTAACCACAAAATTAAAATTTTGAAAAAAGCCCCGAGCCGACATAGTGGACCGATTTTCATGAAACATGGCTAAGAACACTCCCGACTGACTCAGCTTTCAGACAAAAAAAAACTAAATCTAAATCGGTTCATCCGTTCGGGAGCTACGATGTCGCAGACAGACACACACACAGACAGACAGACAAGCAGACAGACAGACAGACAGACGGACAGACAGACAGACAGACACAGAGACAACTTTGCATAGTGACTTCTGAGGTCATAATTAACAACTGTTGTTATGGGACCAATGCTGAAATCGCAAAAAAAATTGGCTGTTTCATACATTAAGGCCCACTTGCACCAAAGTATAATAAAGAGTACTATCGTACAGTATGGCCATTCCCGCTCCCCGCTGAAAGTGCCGCCCACCCCCTCTCGGTTACCTCACAGTTACCGCCTGTCAAAAACACGAACAACGACCTGTCATATTTCACTCATACAAGCATAGTACGCGTTCACCTATATAAACGAGCTAAGACTGTGTGCTAGAAACGCGCCTCTTTCAATATATTTGATCGCCAGTGTCCGAGGTGTGCTTGCGCCAACCTCTTAACTCAGGGTTAGTGGGCTGTCATCTGTCAAATTCCGTATAAAATGGTGGGTTAACCCTCCATCTTCGTTGGTGCAAGTGGCCCTTAGATTGTCTCGTTGCCGCTCATTTCTATAGAATAGCCGATTTTTTTTCGGTATTTCAGCATTGGTCCCATAGTACCTAGTTTAAACGGTCATTTTTATTTCACCCTGTATAGGTTTAAGTATATTATTTATTTCTTGAAAATATACAAAAAGCTTTTAATCTGGATTAAAACAATGGATCTCTCTTTATTCTAAGACTCATTATATAACAAGAAAAACAGGTTAAAGAATAGAGGGCGTATTACAATCGGGTTACCCTGTAAATATCCTCTATTTCGATAAAATCGTAGGTTGCGACGAGTTATATTAAGTTTCAAGTTGTGCAATTCACAATGACGCGCAAATTCTTCAAATTTAACCTTTAATAGCATGTCAGTACAAACTGAGGCAAGCGTCATCATTAATGACACGACCTATAGGCAATATTGTTTTGAGAGATTTCATTCATTGTTACTTACGTCACAATACTCATAATCCGCTTACTAATACCGAGAATATCGGCTAAGTCGCCGCTACACGACATTCATCTTGCCTCTAATGGCAGACAACCCATCAGCCAGACAGCACCAAAGACAACTTATTAAATTCGGAAACCCTAATCAAAGGTACAATTACTGACGCCTACCAATTCCTGGCATCCAGAGCTTGTACGTGAGCAAAATCCCCCTCGCCGCTGACCACGTACTCTTTCGCGCACGCACATTTCAGTATATGGCTATCCCTCTCTAAAACACCCACTCACATTGAGCTAAGTATACAACCCCGTTTTCAGCCCACAATTTCAGTCTAACCCCCGCCGCGGTGTCACACGCACGCTCTCAAGACAATAAATAAAAAAAAATCGACAATAATTTTGAAATTCGAACGCGTTTTAAAAAATCTATATCTGAGCCGGCGATGATCGCTTGACGTTTGTTTTTTCGAGGATTTTTTAAGTTGGACGGTTACAATATTGACTGATTGGTATTGGATTGTATTGTATTGTATATATTGTAAGCCACAGTGCGGGTGCGTGCGGAAGTTGTCGTCGGGTACAACAGGTGAGTGCGTTTCAGGGGCATTTTTTTGGGTTCGGAATGTCGCAGATTTCGTAGTACATTTTTTGTCCCATTTTCGTTCATAATAAGTTTAGGTACTTCTATTTTCTAATTATAAATAAAGTTGTATATGTTATTCTGAGGCTACTAAAATACGATTTAATCAGATATAAAATTAGATAATAAGGAATTTATAAATTTTACTAGGTATTTATTCACTAATTTCAGGTTTCTAAATGTAAATTATACACAGGTCATTTAGTAAAAAAAGGTCAAAGAAGATGACATTATTGAAGTCTTCAAAGGTGATACGTGCAGTACTGAAGAACCTTTTCACAGTAAACTTCAAAGTCTCCAAAGTCTGGATTCTAGAGTCACCTAGGATTCAAATTGGTCAACCGTACTTACATACCTTACCACTCATGTTAGTGCTAGACTGGGTCAAACAATACAAAAATGTATAAGCAGACTAGCCTTTGCCCGTGGCTTTGCTCGCGTTAGAAAGAGACAAAAAGTAGCCTATGTCACTCTCCATCCCTTCAACTATCTCCACTTTAAAAATCCGCGTCAATTCGTGTCTCTGTTTTGCCGTGAAAGATGGACAAACAAACAGACACACACACTGTCCCGTTTATAATATTAGTATGGATTATAAAGACCTAACCTAGGGTATTCAGGTGCAACTGGTATGGATACCGGGGCACGAGGGCTTCATTGGCAATGAAAATGCTGACGAACTTGCTAAGGCCGGATCTGAAGACAACTTCATAGGTCCGGAACCTTTTGTGGGCCTTTCACAAGGAACCATTAAAACGGCTATGAAGGACCAAACAAAGGCTAAACACCAAAAAGAGTGGGATGCCCTGATAGGTCTGAAGCATTCAAAGCTCTTTATGCGGAGGGTAGACTCTGGATGGAACAGGAAGCTAGGGAAACTAAGCAAAAGACAGCTCCAAATTATAACAGGGGTATTCACGGGCCATTACGGGGTCAAAGGAATTTTGGCCAAGATGGGACACGCTGACAACACTGATTGTCGTATGTGTGGTGAAGAGGAAGAGAACGTCAGACATATAATGTGTGAATGTCACGCCCTCGCCAGACAAAGAAACATTTGGAGCAGGCTACCTGGTACCAAAGGACTTCAGAAAGCTACCCATGAGCCTCATCATCAGATATATGGAGACGGTCGAGAAGCTCCTGAATAGCTAAAGGATCTGAGGATCGTAGGAGGTAATTGCATAAAAATCCCGATGGGTCGAAATGTATCCGTAAGGGCCCCCGCAGATATAAGATAAGATAAGATAATATAGGGTACCGCCAGCAGCTGGGTAGGGCCCAAGCTGCCGGTGGTTAGGGCCTTGTCCAGGATTACCGCCTGCATTTGTCTTATTATTAATAATTCCATGCTACTTTCCACTTCCGTTCTCGTCCTAAAGCTAATTACTTAAACCCTAAAAGTACCTAATTACTTAAACCGAAACCAAGTTTCAGCGACACAGTAATTACAAGGGGTTTTAAGAAAACGAAATCCTGACATTACTTACAGTGACAGGATGCTAGCGCATCGCCTACAACTCAATGTACAACAGCAGAAAATAATCTATGTATCATATACGAGTAAGTACACGTATTTTTTTCGGACACATTTGCATACTTATTTCATTCTTTTTTTTAAAACGTCTATTGTGATGTCCACAAAATTTACAATATACAAGGTGCTCGCGAGGAACCCGCATAACTTGAACCACGCGTTTCTGAGGCCAAAAGAAAGAAAAAATGTTATATGAATTTTAAAAATTTTCGCAAAAAAAAATTTTTTTTTGTTTTTTTTTTCAACTTTTTTGGACGTATTTTCACATAAAAAGCAATTATTATGCATAAAGTTGGCAATTAAAATGAGTTTCTTAATAAATTTTTCTAAAAACCAAATTTTTTGGAAGTTTTTCTTGTCACATTTTGACATCTATCAATGACTACTGTGAGACTATGCTCCACAATTGCGCATCAGCGCCGTTAAGAAGACCTTTTCTACTGAGTAACAATACCGAAATGTTTTTTTTTTAATTGGCAATAACTCTGAAACTAGACGAAATCTAGAAAAGTTTATATGACATTTTAGTCTTAAAATGTGACCAAGAATATGCCGTTAAAGTTATATGGGTTCACTGATTTAAACTTTCACGATTATTACACATCATTATTTTTAAAATGACACTACATTTAGTCTCCAAAAACGGCGTTGTCCCCGTGGTCTCGGAGAAGAGTCCGAGACCACGGGGACAACGCCGTCCTTGAAACGTTGGAGGTCAGTTTAATATGTAGTTATACGCGATTAAGTCCCGATTTTAAAAATAATTATATGGGTTCCTCGCGAGCACCTTGTAGGTGCGTATGAAAAAGACAATCTCGGCAACATAAGGTTCATTTTTAAAACAATTCGTATGCCCGAGTTATGTGGTGTATTTTGTATTTTCATACCAACGACTTGTGAGATTGATTAAACAATCCATCTAAGGTATTATATTGTTAGTAGCATTCGCTATTTTGTGTTTTTATTATTTTGTTTAAATTAGATACATCTCGCTCACCGAGAGTTAACTAACAGATCATCATTTACTTGAAACAATTTTCAAATTTAAATAAACATTAATATGTCGACGGCAGCTGTCCTAGAAAACTGTCAAAGTTTCAGCCGAGCTTTTAATAAAGTACGATGACGTTGACAGATGGTTAGGTGCAACCGGCCCTTATTGGAGAGCCCTTGCATGTTCCTTTTCAAACTGCTATTAATAGAGCTGGGTACATCCTTATGCTACCTACGTCAGGACCTGAATATCCCCTTAAACTACGTCCATAAAAGACGTACAGATGTGCGAAAAGATTAGCCTTCGTATTGTTACGGAAACATACGAACGTGTCATGCTCTTTCAGGCAGTCTCCGTACAAGATGTACTGACATTGACTGAACTAGCATGACAAATACGAAAGTTTCCGGATAAATAAATAAATAAATAAATATTGGGGGACATCTTACACAGATCAACTTAGCCCCAAACTAAGCAAAGCTTGTACTATAGGTGCTAAGCGACGATATACATACTTAAATAGATAAATACATACTTATATACATAGAAAACATCCATGACTCAGGAACAAATATCTGTGCTCATCACACAAATAAATGCCCTTACCGGGATTCGAACCTGGGACCGCGGCTCAGCAGGCAGGGTCACTACCGACTGAGCCAGACCGGTCATCTACGAAATACGAAGGAAACCCTTTTCGCACTACATCTGTATATCCTTAAGCTTTATCTCCTATATTATTTTCACTTTAACTACACATACATACATACAATCCCGCCTGTATCCCATAAAGGGGTAGGCAGAACACATGAAACTACTACAGCTTCAGTGCCACTCTTGGCAAATAAGGGGTTGAAAGAAAACGAAACTGTGACATTGCAGTGACAGGTTGCCAGCCTCTCGCCTACGCCACAATTTAACCCATATCCCATAGTCGCCTTCTACGACACCCACGGGAAGAAAGGGGTGGTGAAATTCTTAACCCGTCACCACACAGGCACTCACTTTCACTTTAACTACTTATCTCATAATTTCTTTGTAATGTGTGTACTTTCCGTGGTTTCACTCGATATGGCCCCGACGGAAGATCAGCGTTAGCCCTGCCAGGCTAACACCATGCTGAGTCAGGACCATTTCGTGGCAAATGTTTACTTAATATTTGTAATGTTTTGTAAATAATTTCCTGTTGTTCTTTTTTGTACGTGTAACTTTAGTTCTTTTCTCAATGTTATGCTGTGAATAAAATATTTCTATTTCTATTTTCTATGTCCGTAAAAGATGTACCTATTTACTTATGCGTAAATTTTTTTACATGTACTCAAAGGGATAAGTTCGCCTTTGTACTAGCGATAAGCTCTTTTTAGTGTGTTGTATTATTTTCTTTTACAATAAAGTGTTTACTACTACTACTACTACTACTACTACTACTACTTTTTTACTCGCTGTAAAAAAATGACGCTCGCATCGCATGTGAAATGGAAATGTTTTGTACGTGCCAACAACCCAATAGCAGCGTCCATCTACATGTGCGACAAGCGCATTCAATACAAATCTCCAGACATGTTCGATCTTCTTAGCCAATTAACATCAGACCCTACTCAAAGTGTTGTGTACCTGCCGGTTGCCAAAGCTCAACGATGGTGTGGACTTCTAAAGTCGGCAACGGACATGTGTTACAACAAACATTTCTAGAGGTACAGGCGTCCATAGATTAAAGCCTCCGTCACACATAAAGCGCAATGATAGCGTTCCGCTTGCAATCCGCGCTCGTTAGTTCCCGCCGGCGTCCGCTGGGCGCAACGACAGCGTTCTTCCGGCGCACCGCTATCATTGCGCTCTGCTAACGCTCCGTCAATGCTCTCAAAACGCGCATGTGTGGCCGAGCTTTAAGGAAACTGCCTAAAAAAAAAGCTCTAGCACAAGCTCATTCTGACACTTTTCCATCTCCAAAAATCGATATCAGGAACAGAAAATTGAATCAAAAATCTTAAAGATAAACGCATTGTTTTTCAATAAGAGTTGAAACTCATCTTATTTATGTGTGTTCTCATTTACCAATTGTATGTGTGGCAGATCAACAGTACCGGGTGTGGGCCCTGTAACACAAGCAAAAAATTAACTGTAGGCTATACTCGTTATACTAACCAACATGTGTTCAGCGACTTTTAAAAATAACTTGTATCTTGACTTTTATCACTATTGAGTTTTTCCTAAGAGGTAATGTACTGCGAATTCTGTTACGTCTAAAGTGTGACAGATAACGTCAATGACAACAATAATGGCGTACACTGAAGTTAATATTTATTTAATATGAACAATTAATAAAATAAAGATTTCATCATTTTTGACCCACCCTGCCTGTGTGTGTTCCTGTGGCCCACCTTGTATTGTATTAGCCTATTAGGCGAGACGACTAAAAAACTAAATAGTCCGTCAATTAGATTATCAAAGAAATTTAGACACGTATTTTTTCTTTTTTCTCGTAAACGAAAAATGACGACGGTACAGTGCGTTGAAGTTTCGCGTGACGTCACGCTTAGGTGCAATTTTTACTTAGAAGTGACGTCACAAGGCGCCACTCCGGAACTTTGATGCTCTAAATCTTTGTATTTTTTCATTAATTAGAAAAAGCGAAAAATATGTGTTCAGTATTTTTGGACGATCTAACTGACGGACTAAACAGAATGCCATTTTTTTATGTAGTCGTCATCCCTATTCTAATAAAACGCCTACTTAGCAATTTTGCTGCTGACTGTACTCATCTAAGCATTGCCTGCGGCACTGTACGTAATTGAGCGCACTTGAGTGCTAAGAACTTAATAGCTGTAGCGTGTAGACGTCTTTATAGAGGATGAACGCAGAAAGATAAGAAAGCTGACGTAAACTGTCGTGCTGAGCCGCATTTTGCTTTTAAAAGTGGGATATTAATTTGCTAAATCTTACAAAATTAAAGCTAACATGGAAAAATTCACTCCTACAGCAGGACTCGGCCTTCGACCTACTGCTTTGCATGTACTGTAATAAACTTTTACTTTACTATATTTACTTTACTTTACTATATCTCATCGGTAAGGAGCGACGATTGGCACGTTGGCTACACATCCAGTTATTCAAAGATGTGCGATGTGGTGCTTATATCAAATCAAAATGTTAAATCAACAACCTGAATGCGCCTGATCTAAACATACTATTGCACTTGCACTTTTATGACGCTATAAACAGGATTAAGTAATGTGGGTAAACCTATTTATAATTGGATTCTTACGAGGTTGTATTCGTCACAATTCTGCAAAAAATATGGCGATAGTTATTTTAGTATATAATATAAACTCATGCCTGTATTTCCCAACGGGGTAGGCAGAGCCGTGTTGCTTGAAAAGGTCGCCATCCCATCGCCCACAGCACAATATAACCCATATCCCACAGTTGACTTCTGTGTGCTGTTCTGACTTCTGGTTTCGCCCACGGGGGAAAGGGGTGGTGAAATTTTTAACCCATCTCCTCTGTTAACAACTTAGATACTGATATAAAACAAGGGTGAATATGGGTTCAAAGTTTTTAACACCTATCTGAGGCTCATTTGCACCAACCACTCAGGCAGGGAGAATAGAAGTATAAAGGAGGAACATCTGTCGAAGTACAACAATCGCAAAAATGACCGGCTGAGGCCTTGTAATTGCAGTTACAAATCTCTCCGCTTGGAGCGCATGTCTCGTTCAATGATCAGCGATGTGACATGACATTAGACGTTCTTTTCTCTAGGCTGATTTCGTCAGACTGAGCAAGTCAAGACGTAGTCCCGTGGTAGTGCGCTAGCTTCGTACGCAGATGTTCTCGGGTTCGATTCTGACAGCTATCTTTTTGCTTTATGTTTTTTTTATACATTAATTTTCTTTTTGTGTATTTTTATTTGTGTTTATTTATTGTTTTATTCAGACAAATGTTAATTTAAGCCCTTTTACATTGTTTGCCCCATGTTAAGATTCTTAGGTAATGTTGTAAGTCTTGCGAATGAAATTTCAAAAAATAGTAATGTAGCCGCCGTGCAGGATCAGGAGCCGACGACTTATAAAAACTTCAATATAAGTAGATTATAATATATTTTAAATAGGTGCTGGTTTACAAGGGTGACTTGACTAAATCGGTTAAGTATGGAAGTGGTGTTTAAGGTAGCGAAGATGATGAAAGAGTGATTTTGCAAGATTTGAGCTGTTATAAACGTTGGTTAAGTTTTAGGTGCCTCATTGGCCGCGATACATCGTATGTGGTGCGCTCCTATTGGCTCTAGATAAATCTTACGGAACTAGCCGAGCGATAACTATACAAATAAAAGGTTGCGTTCGCAACAAGTAACAAAACAAAATATTTTTGGACATTAAAAAAATAAAAAAAATTGAAGAAAAATATTAGTAGAAAAAAATAAAAAAGATCTCATCAGGATTTGAACCCGGGACCTCTTGCTCCGTAGGCGGGGTCACTACCGAGAAGGCTAAGAGATTGTCAAACCCTTATCTCCCTGCTATTGCAGCGCCACCTATCTTTTTTTTTTATATGTGCACTTCTGATACTTCTTTTCTTATTTTTGATAGCTTTCGCTCCTTATATTTCTAATCTCCATACACTCAGGGTTAGTGGGCTGTCAACTGTCAAATTCCATATAAAATGGTGGGTTAACCCTCCATTTTCGTTGGTGCAAGTGGCCGTAAAAATGTCACGAAAGATTCAAGTGAAATGTATGTTGATATAAGTTGCTCCAAAAAATACATACACCCTGTTTTTATTAAATTAAGGGAAGATTAATTGCATCAAATGCAATGAATTTCTCTAAGAAACTAGCGTCTTAACTCAAGCGGTTATCGAGTCACTCTAGTCAGTAGTTTAAAACATGGAAAAGTCTCCCCGTCGATATTTATTTATTTAAACTTTATTGCACAAAAATACACAAAAATGTACAAATGGCGGACTTAATGCCAAAAGGCATTCTCTACCAGTCAACCATAGGGCCAAACAGAGATATTGTCCCGGTGCAGCTAAAATAAAACGTACATAATTATTCTTCATAAACCGTACAAAAATCAGCGCATTTTTAATACGATTAAGACGTTTGAATAAATGAATGAAATCATTTATTTATGACGTTTAAAGTCCATACATTAAATTTAAATTTACGATTACATTAAATTAAATTAAAACACTTTTTTAATTATGAAAAATCTTGGATCTATTTTGGACATAAATAAGTCTTTTTCCAAGTACTACATTGTAATGTATTTTACCAGAAGTAAAGTATCTATGTACAAAGTTAATTATTTATAAAATATTATAAATTGAGGAAAACAAGTTAATCTAGTATTCATCCCAGAAAGCGTTTAAGAACAAAAAGATACCATCAAAGAAATTCCCAAACACCTTTTAACGGCAGCGAAAGTCATTTAAAACAATCCGTCCTTTGTTCCAATCCGTTCAATTCAGTGAACGAGTGAATGAGTGAATCGTTCACTGAGTGAGTCGACAAATGGAATCCCGTTCCATTGTCTTAACTCTTAGTCCACGTGTCGGATTAAAGGTGCCGGTTAAAAGGAGCATGGAAAGCAGTTTTTTTTATACAAAACTAGTCCTTATTTCCTCTTTGGATATTAAGTTATTAACATTGTGGGATGGGTGGTACTTGCCTTAGTTGCTATACTAGTGTGAAAAGTAGGGAATTCGCAATGAGTGCTAATAAATTATATTCGCTCGTGTTAAATTCTAAAATTGCGGAATGTTCCATACAAATTTCCCCCCCCATTTTAGAGAAGTGGAGGGTTAGAAAGAGACAAAAAGTAGCCTATGTCACTATCCATCTCTTCAACTATCTCCAATTAAAAGATCACGTTAATTCGTCGCGCCGATTTGCCGTGAAAGACGGACAAACAGACACACACACTTTCCCATTTATAATATTAAGTATGGAAGTATGGAAGAGATACTTCTGCGGAAATGGCGCTGGATAGGACATGTCTTACGAAGGCCAAACAAGCACCTGTCCAATCAAGGGTTGACTTGGAATATTCCCAGATCAAGGGGGAGAGATCGCCCGCAAACTACCTGGAGACGCTCGGTGGAAAAGAAGGCCGGCTCAGTGGGCCTCGGCTGGGCGTGCCTGGAGGAGGCCTAGTCGGACCGGGAACAGTGGAAGTCCGTCCTAAGAGCCCTATGCCCCTGATGAGGGACAACAGGATATAATCATCATCATCATGGAAGTATGGATTCGATCTGATGAAGTGTTTTTAAATTGATATGAGTTGAAAATTACTTATTTACACAATTATTTTTTAATATTATACATGTGCAAGGTATACCATACTCTTCCGACATACGAGTAGAAACATATTATAAAATTCAGCCTATTGCACTCGGGACATTTTTCGAAGTATTGTTTTTAGTAAGTTAGAGCGAAAACTTATTATGAAATATTTGTAGAATCTAGGCCTAGCTGCAGAGGTTAATGCAAAATAAATTACGTCATTGTAGCTAAAATGTAAATATTTTGAGAGGAAAATAGGAACCTGTTTTATAGGGTGAAACGATCGTCCACTTGCCTCTTAAGAGGCATTAAAATATTAGGGTTAATCCACTTAAAAAAATGTTTACATTTAGCGCGATTTTGAAGAAGAGCTCCAAATTTAAGGTTAATTGTTTGTTTTGCTGAGTTGTTCTTTTTAAATTAGGGTAAATATGATTTGAGATGGAAAGGGTAGGCGCTTGTTTATACACCGTGTTTTAATTGCCGAAGTTAACGGAATTCAATAAAAACACGGTGTATATTTTTCATGTTCACACAGTCACAGACAGTTTATTACGAAATGGAGCCGTAGTTTGTAGTAGCAGGTTATGAAACTTCATACAGGTTGGTCTGGATTTTATATGTTCAGTGAGAGATACTTCAGATACTACTGTGATTAAGAATATTTAAGTACTGTATAGGTGAAAAACTTAAGAAAGTCACCTGTTATATGTGTGAGTGACGTGTTCGCATAGGCGTTTGTTTTGTTTGTGTTACTAATTTTAAATATGTGTTCTCTATTCGAACACGTCACTCACACATACAACAGGTGACTTTCTTAAGCTTTTCACCTATAACTATGTACTCGTTGTTATTCATTTCCAACTCAAGTCAAAATATTCTTTATTCAAATAAGCACTTTCAAATAGTCTACAATGCATAATTTAGATTCTCTCTCCGTCACGAAACATAAAATAAAAGTGATAGCACAGCATTCTAAAATGTGTATTTCACGAAGGAGGCATGTCAAAAAATTACAGCAAAAGAGTGTTATAACACTTGGGTCGGCTCGCTCGTTTTCCGTTACGTTCCTAAATAGGCTACTTGACCTTTTTTTAAAGTTTGTCTTATATTATTACTTACTGTCCAATTAACCGAAAAAAAAAATATCACTGTGTATTAATACTAATTAATAATACTAATTTTTATTATGACTTACAAACCGCAAAAAATATTTTTAAAGAATACTTTTACGTAATCAGGCGAAAACAACATCAGCCATGTCATCTATAGATTTTATGTGAATGAAGTCATTCAGTGCGAAAACAACACTTTCTGACACTTTAAGTACGAGGCATAAAGGTCATTATGTCAGTGATTGATTTGAGATGAATTCTATGTCGTCACTACACGACCGACAGCGTTTTTGGTGGCCAAAATAAAAAAAATTAGGTACTCACATTTTTGAATTAAAAATACGTAGTCATCGTACACATTTAATACCCAAAATCATTAAACATTGGTTTTTTATGTCAAATATTACAGAAGACAATCATTTATTGTGCCAAATTAGATATGAATTTAGTAGCCTATTTGTCCGATTCTGCTTTCGTTAGCCATTCTTCATTCGTCAACTAAGTTTGCAACCATTATCGTCTTTGAACATAATGAGTTGTTAGACTTTTTCTTATTTCGACTCAATCGTTTTTCGTCATTTCGTATTTGGTCATATTCTAAGCTGGTACCGACCTAAGACTACGAAAAAAACACCGAAAAACATAGATTTAACAGCGAACATGCCGAAAGAAGATTATGACGAGTAAAGAACGAGACGGATTAAGATAAAGATGAACAACGAAGTTGACCGTAGTTGAGAAAAACAATCAACGACCGTGACGAATAAAGAATGGCTGACGAAAGCAGAATTGGATAAATTTAGGAACATGACAAAACTAACCACAAAAGTAAAATTTTGAAAAAACCGAGACGACAACAAGAGTATACCAAAAAAGTATAATATCCAGCAGGATTCATAAGGGCCAGTGCAAAAAGCTCTGATGCGGCATTTTCCCAGATTTCGCCTCGGCCCTTGTGTAAATAAGATACACGTGTACTTAACCCATAATTAATTACACGAAGAAATTGTTCTTATGGCTCAGTGGCCTAAAGGTTTTTTGTAATTTACAATGAAGGTCCTTTATAATGCTTTTGCCTGCGGTTTCGCTCTCATTAGAAAGATACAAAAAGTAGCCTATGTCACACTCCATTCCTTCAACTATCTCCACATAAAAAATCACGTCGATTCGTCGGTCCGTATTGCCGTGAAAGACGGACAAACAAAAAGAGACACACACTTTTCCGTTTATAATATTAGTATGGATGTTTTGGGTAATTTTAACGGCACTTTTTGATTTTTATTGAGGTCCCGATATTTCGACGCAGTTGACGACGACACTGACGACCTGACGACGGCTTTGTCGCGCCAATACGCACGAGCTATAGAGATAGATATCTACGAGCGTTTCGTTTCGTGAGCGTTTGTGCCATTCGGCTACGTACCCTGACTACCTTTCGCGGCGTTTCGTTTTCGTTTCGCGTCGGAGAAATGCCATTCGGCTACGGCACCATGGTGCGTAGCCGAATGGCACAAACGCTCACGAAACGAAACGCTAGTAGATATCTATCTCTATCGCTTAAAATATCCCAGTCAATATAAGTCAAATATCATTCATTCGAAAACAACAATTAATAACTCTGCACTTTAAATAATTTCCCAAGAAGTGCTAAATGGACCGCGCCACTACTTGGAGTAAATGAAACCTCTTTAATCAACCACGAGTAACACCTCCTTGGGAAAAGCAAAAACAGAACTACTCCCAACGTCTTAAAACGCAATTTTACTTGACTTAGATTGCCTCGCGGTTAGGGTTGCCACTTCGAATTATGTAGGGACAGAAGTCATTTTTTCCGGGTTTTTTTTAACTTGATACCTCAAAATTGCAAATGGTTATGTTGCCTATAGTTTCTAAAATATCAAATTATTATTATTTGTATGTCTTTCCCATCACGGAACAATGGTGTTCCGGACCTTTGGGAGGCGTGCGCGGGGCCGAAGCCAACGCGTAGAGGCCCTTTCGACACTTTAATGAAATGTAAGGGGTACACCGAACGGATGTTGCCCTTGCCCGTATCATGGGACACACGCAGAGGCAACACCCGCCAGGGTGTAAGGACTATTTGAGAGTTAATGGAATCTAAAATGAACTGGTCTATTTTGATGAAAGTGATGGACTAAGTACTGGGCTATGGATAAAAAACCGGACGCCTGCCTTGTTCGGGCTACGGGCGAGTAGCGCAAATGGTCCGGCGTTTAGGTTGCACGGAAATAATAAAGCACCACGTAAATAAATATATTATTTATAATATTAAAGAAAATTAGTTTACATGACAGTCGAATGAAAAATATTAAGTAGGAAAATAGAACACGTCAATGTCATAGCATAGACTACTGTAAGTAAGGCAGCCAGCAAGAAACCTTGCTTTTGGTATAAACCTCAATACACCTCCTCAAAAGCAAAGTTTATTGTCTAAATACAGTTAATAAGATCATTTAAAAAATAATATATAAAACAGAAAACAAAATAAGATAATTCTAACCAAATGTAAAACATTTGCATTAAAAGGGTCTAATACCAAGACCAGCGATACATTTATTATGCTTTATGCTGGGTAGAGGCTTTGTCAATACATCTGCCAGCATTGATTCCGTAGGTACATGTCCCAGAACTATACTTTTGTTGTCTTTTAAAGTCCCCCGTATAAAGTGGTGTTTTATATCTATATGTTTGCACCTACCATGAAACACGGGGTCTTGGGCAAGAAACATAGCTGATCGACTATCGGTATTTAGAGAGATATCGGCATACCTTGTCAAATCTAGCTCATTTAGCAAACTTTGGAGATACAGACCTTCTTTTAAGGCCTCCGCGAGACTAACATATTCCGCTTCACAACTTGAGGTCGCCACTGTCCTCTGCTTTTTAGAAGACCAAGAAATGCTAGCTCCGGCTAAAATGAAAGAGTATCCGGAATAAGATTTCCTATCTATTGGGCAACTTCCCCAATCTGCATCACAGTATGCTTGAATTGACTTACCGGTCTTACTGTAAAAGAGACCGTATTTGGCTGTACCTTTAAGGTATCGTAAAACTCTTTTGGCAGCCTTCCAGTGGCTTGACTCGGGATTATTTACGAACTGAGCGAGCTTAATCACAGTATTTGTAATATCAGGCCTAGTCGCGACCGATAAATACATAAGTGACCCTATTAACTCGCGGTAGGGCCATTTTTCTTTTGTTTCATTTTTAGTTGTCCGACTGGGTATAGTAATAGACAACTCACTTGGAGTTACGCAAGGATTACAATCAGATAGATTGAATTTTTCTAATAAAGTCTTGACGTAGCCTTCTTGTGATAACATAATGCCATTGTGATCTCTCCTTATATCTATTCCCAGAAAATATTTAACCGGTCCATAATCTTTGAGGTCAAATTCATTTTTCAACTCATTCTTAAATCTCTTAATCCGGGCTTCACACTCTGATGCAACTAGTACGTCGTCGACGAAAACTAGTACAAATAAATGTTCACCGTCGTGCTTTCTCACATAGAGACATGGCTCATTGAGACTTTGTACTAATCCCATGTCCTTTAGCTTCTTGTCGAATCGGATATTCCATTGTCGGCCTGCCTGTTTCAATC
Source organism: Leguminivora glycinivorella (assembly GCF_023078275.1). Lineage (NCBI taxonomy): Eukaryota > Metazoa > Arthropoda > Insecta > Lepidoptera > Tortricidae > Leguminivora > Leguminivora glycinivorella. The sequence goes on along the minus strand of NC_062991.1, from coordinate 6,397,765 downwards.
CATACAATGATTTCTTTAAAAGACATGTATCGCCACCTGTTTCCAAATTTTTAATCATTTCTTTAGCGTTCTTCACGACCATAGGATCTTCATTATCGTCATATGCCAGTTTTAGTAAACACTCTTTTAATAAGCGAGGAATACGCATATAAATTTCCTCGTCAAGGTAGCCGTTTAAATATGCAGTGTTTATATCTAATTGGTGAACCTCTAAGTCCATCTCTGCAGCAAGAGCCATCATTAGCCGTACGGTTTCTAGTCTGGCAACGGGTGCAAAAGTTTTATCGTAATCGACTCCAAAACGTTGGCTAAATCCTTGAGCCACTAGCCTGGCTTTTTTCTTGCTTGTCTTATCAACGTTAACTTTAGTGGTCAATACATATTTACAGCCAACGACGTTCGTATTCGGTGGCCTTTTGACGATAGTCCAGGTTCCTTTTTGCACCAGGCTTCTTATTTCAGAAAGTATTGCGCCTTCCCATTCTATTCGTTCTCCACTACGCAGGGCATTGTCTAAAGTTATCCCCGCAGCTACGCCTGCAAATTCAATACAATTTCTGTAATCTTCATTAGCTTCTTCGTCGTCTAACATACAGTCCTTATATTCTTCACCTCCATCTTCTTCATCTTCCATACAGTCCCTATATTCTTCAGTTGTGTTTCCTTCCTGAAGTTGTCTATTACATTCATCCACTTCAACATAATTGTAAACCTTCTTTGGTCGGCCTGGCTTGCCGGTGTGCAAGACTTTCGGTCTACCAGGTCCTCTTTTAACACAACATGGTGGTCTTCGTCTGATACTCCTGTTTCTTTTGATTCCTGTTCTCTTTCAACCTCATCTGTCACTTGTGGAAATACTTTCTCTGACTCAATAATATCTTGTACATCTGGTTCAAGTTCTAGTTCTCTTTCCATATTTTCTATAGCAATCGGTAAGTTGACATCTTCATCATACACTTCTGTGTCTTTGCAGAAAACAATTGTAATTTTTCCTTCTTTTTCGTCAATACCTTTTGTTTCTTGAACTTTTGCTGCATTTGTAGGAGGCAAATCTTCAATTTCAAGAAAGTATTTTTCATCTTTCACCAACACAGGCTCAGTGACACTGCAATTAAATTTTATGTCTCTTGAGATTATAAATTTTCTATCTTGTGGTACCCATACTCGGAAGCCTTTATTGGTCTTTGGATATCCAGTGAATACCCCGGGTATCCCACGAGCATCAAATTTTCCTTTATTTGGATCCTTATTTAGGAAATGAACTTTTTCTCCAAACTTCCGTAGATAATGGATCTTCACTGGTTTTTGAGCCCATTTTTCGTATGGTATTTCACCTCCTAGACTAGATGTCGGGCAGCGGTTCCTAATGTAGCATGCCGTATCTACTGCTTCGGCCCAAAAACCTATGGATAAATCACTATTTAAAAGCATGCACCTGGCCATTTCAATCAAAGTGCGATTCATTTTTTCAGCTGCTCCGTTTTGCTGCGGTGTACGTGGCACAGTTAGTCGCCTCTGTATCCCTTCTTGTTTTAAAAAGTCATTAAAGTCCGCATTGCAATACTCAAGGCCATTATCTGTTTGTAAATATTTTATCTTCAATCCCGTGTAATTTTCAGCATAACTTTTGTAAAGTTTGAACGCTTCTAAAGCTTTACTTTTATTCTTCAGAAAATATACTTCACACCAACGTGAGGAATCGTCGATGAAAGTGATAAAATATTTCGCACCGGTTTTCGCTTCACACCTCATGGGTCCTACTATATCAGAATAAACAATGTGCAATCTCTCATCACACGGACCGTTTGATTCTGAAAATGGTAATGCAGACATCTTACCTCTTGCACAAATGTCACAATCTCTCAGTATATTTATGTTTGTCATATTTTGACTTACCTCATGACCAGATTTCTGTAATAATTTAATAAGATCTTTAGCATTGAGATGTCCTAAGCGCTCATGCCAAAGACGAAGATCTGTCACGGAATTCGCGGCCGCGTTTGCAGATTCACACTCTTGTAGACAATACAAGTTACCTCTACGATTCGCAATTAACCTAACGTTGCCATTTTTATCCAATATCTCAGCTAAATCACGTGTAAAGTATACGTCATAGCCATTATCCGTAACTTTTGCCACAGACATCAAGTTAGTTCTCAAATCTGGCACATATAAGGTGTCTTTAAATTCAATAGATGGTGCTGAACTCTCTGTCAATGCCGATAGTCTAACTAAGCCCTTACCTTGAACCTCCGCGCTCGTGTTAGTAGCCAACTTCAATTTACCATTGTACTCTTTAAGTGTACCTCCAAACAAATGAACGTCGTTGCATAGATGGGACGTGCACCCGGAATCAAGCACCCACTGTTGTTTAAGGTTATCAATAATGTTGCATTCTTGTGTACCTGAAATATTTAAAGACATTAATCCCTCATCCACAACATTACCGTACTGTTTTGGTTTTGGGTTTATTTCTCGACAATCCGCGGCTCTATGGCCGATTCGATTACAACGGTAACAAGTCATAACTCTTCTTTCGTTCCCATCGTTCCTGTCACCACCCGAGTGGTCTTGACGTCGTGACGTCCCTGATTCTCCTTTAGTATTATTAACTTTCCGATTATTCCATGTTCTCCTTTTTTCACGGACATACATAACATCATTTTCCGCTGTATTAACCTTTCTAGACTCATACTCTTCTAAAATCTTTACTTTGAGAACCTCAGGTTTTGGTAATTCGTCTCGGCTTTCAATAGCGCAACGAAAATTTGTAAAACTAGATGGCAAAGTATATAATAGCATAATAGATAAAAGATCATCGTGGATCTTTACGTCCATTGAGGCCAACTTATCCACTGCGTCGAAAAATGTGCAGATTTCTTCTCGAACATCCCCAGACTCATTCATTTTATGCAACAGTAGACGTTTTAACAACATGGCCTTCCTAGCGGGCCCGCGAGAGGCGTAAATAGACTCTAATCGCAACCATACCTCCCTTGATGACTTGCAGTCTCTGACGTGACGAAGTTCCGATGAACTAATGCACAATATTAGATCAGCTTTAGCTTTGGCGTCCTCAGTTAACCACTTTTCTAATCCCTCCGCATCAGTCGCGGCGGGTTTAGTTACTTTACCGTTCGTATATTTCCACAAGTCATTTTTGATGAGAACGGCTTCTGCTTGCAGCTTCCAACTGTCATAGTTCTCCTTGGATAACGCATCAATACGTACAGTGCTCATTTTGTTTCACTTCTAGTAGTAACCAGAAATTTTACAATCGTCGTCAATAAATCACTTTTTGCAACCTATTCCTGGGCCCGTAACCATTGTTCGGGCTACGGGCGAGTAGCGCAAATGGTCCGGCGTTTAGGTTGCACGGAAATAATAAAGCACCACGTAAATAAATATATTATTTATAATATTAAAGAAAATTAGTTTACATGACAGTCGAATGAAAAATATTAAGTAGGAAAATAGAACACGTCAATGTCATAGCATAGACTACTGTAAGTAAGGCAGCCAGCAAGAAACCTTGCTTTTGGTATAAACCTCAATATGCCTAATAAAACGGTATCCAATTTTATTTCCGGCAGACGGTGACTCGTCCCCACAAGATGGGCCCCCACAAAAAGCGACATCCAAGATGGCTCAAGGGCAACACCGGTGTGAGAACTCAAGGGTGTCGAGAGGTGTACACCGCTTTCTGCCCAGTGGCTGTCAAGCCACTGTACCAACTCGCGTCTTATGCAAATTTTCACTTCCACCCCTGGGGCATGTAGCCCTAACGACCCCACTCTGGACGGCCAGCCAAGGCAAGCCAGAGGTAGAGAGTCCTGTCCCACCCACCCGCCTTACGGGTAACAGAACTCCCCAGGAGCACTCGGGTACGTGGGGTTATTATTATTATTCAATTATAGGCGAGCAGCTATTCAGCTGATGAGCCTATGTCACACAGTGTCTCATGATTTATAGTTAGCAAAGTCATGTCACTATCTTATTATTTAAAAGCCACTTGTCTAGTCTGTTTCTAAACACATTCACTGAGGGAGCAGTAACAACACTATCCGGTAAACGGTTCCAAGCCGCTACAACACGATTGGATAGGGAATGATATGCAGCTTTAATAGAGGTAGGAGTGCGAATCAGTATTAAGAAACTAATATTGAATTGTGTCACATATATATTTGTGACATTAAATTGTGAATTGATTAACAAACTTAGTTATTTTGTTAAACACGTCTGGATGTTACTTTCATACATTTGCCTAACTTTTCCATTTCGAGCGATGCAGCAGCAGCTCATGTTGTTCTGCCAAAGTGGATTTTCGGGATTTCTATTACTTTATCGAGAGTCGAGTCGAGAGAGAGCTCACGCGAAAAATAGGGAGCATCCCAGAAAAATCTCGACTATGTGGCAACCCTACTCGGCGTCGAGATTTCTGAAAGAAGTTTGAAAGTCTGTATGCAGATTGTTTTTTTTTTCTTTTAAAAGAAATGGACTTCGGCGAGAAAGTTTATTGCATAAAGAATTCTTTTACGCGCCGTTCGTTTGAGACTCTTTGCAAATGGAAGGTACATTTATTTGACAAAGTGCGACATATTTAATTGGAGTCTAGTGTTTTGAGGGTAATATTTGTTTACAAATATTAAATGTATTTGTGGACTGGTGTTTATTATTTTCTTGTTGGATTCACAAACTATGGGCCTACACGGTGTAACATGATAAAATCGAACGGTTTTAACTACGCATTTCTGAGAGCAAAATAAAGATAAAATGTTATAATGAAAAAAAATTGTTTTTTTTTTTTAGTTTTATTCGACGTGTCTATTTTCACATGACAAGTAAATTTTATCACCACATTTTTTTTAAATACATTTTTCAGTGAGCCACATATCCATCAACGAGAATATTCAGATTATGTCCGATAATGGCATCATCGCCATCAAAACAGCGTTTTTTTCTGAGAAATAATAAGTAATTTCAATTTTTTTAAATGCATATAACTGTGAAAGTATGCGAAATTCAGAAAGGTTATATAGAATAGAATAGAATAGAATAGAATAGAATAGAATAAACATTTATTCGTGAACACAGACAAGACAAAGAACACATAATAACAACAAGACAGAAAGTAATGAAGTGCCACGAAATATGACATTTTACTCTTCTAATATGATGAGCAGGGCCCGTAACTTTCATGCCGATGACATAAATTTGACGTCACGCTGCATATAGGATGATTCAAGAGTTTTATTTAATAATTAATCATTATTCTTTACTAATCTATTCATACGTAAAATAATTAACACCTACTTGATACGTGAATAGTAAATTAAATTATTTGTTTATTTTTACTTACCTTTTATTAAATAGTTTTGTTACCATATTTCAATAAATTATAAAAGCAAAACAAAATTGTTTCCTTTTCGTTTCACGTATCAAGTAAGTATAAATTATTTCACGTATGAGTAGCTCACGTTTGAAGTCATTTGTGCATGATTAAATTGGTTGATGAATAATGATTAATTATTACAATAAAATTATTTGAATCATCCTACTATATGCAGCGTGACGTCAAATTGATGTCATCGGCATGAAAGTTACGGGCCCTGATTATGAGGAATACGCTGTTCAAATTATTCGGTTTCCTCATGTTAGACCGTGTACAAAATAGTTATCTTATATTTCAGTCAGATAAGTATGTTGGCAGATTTACTTATGAGTACCTAAATATTAGTTGAGTAGGTCAGACTGTGTCTGACAAAATTCAAAGTAATTTCATACTTTTATATTTATTACTAATCAACTTCAACTTTGGCACCTTCATTGAGTCTAAAGAACAAACTGCGGCCAGAAAGCTGGGCATCCTAAATAAGGTGAAGCGATACTTCACACCTGGACAGCTTCTAACACTCTATAAAGCTCAAGTCCGATCCTGTATGGAGTATTGCAGCCACCTGTGGGACGGCTCAGCCAAATACCAACTCGCTGCTTTGGACTCAGTGGAGCGCAGAGCCAGGAGGATGATTGGCGAAAAGAAGCTAACGGCCAAGCTACAGTCTTTGGCCCATCGGCGGAAAGTCGCCAGTCTGTCGGTGTTTTACAGGTTGCACTTCGGAGAGTGTGCTCAAGAGCTGCACGAGCTTATTCCACCGTCCCCATTCTACCATCGGACTCTTAGACGCACGGCCGGTCTCCATCCTTACTTGGTAGATATTCCACGAATCCGCACGAAGCGCTTTGCTTCTTTTTTTCTTATGCGCACTGCCAAGGAGTGGAATTCCTTGCCGGCGGCTTTATTTCCGAGCTCATATAACCCGGCAACCTTCGAATCAAAAGTGAACAGGCATCTTCTGAGCGAGCTCACTCCATCGTAGGCCACGTCTTTGCCTTTGGCTAGTCTGTGGCCAAGAGTAAGCCCATTTATAATATAAAAAAATATATATATATTAAATATTATAGGACATTCTTACACATATTTACGGTAAGTTCAAGAAGCTCTATGATATATAAATACTTATATACATAGAAAACATCCATTACTAAGGAACAAATATATGTGCTCGTCACACAAATAAATGCCCTCACAGGGATTCGAACCCGGGACCGCGGCTTAGCAGGTAGGGTCACTCCCGCTAGGCCAGACCGGTCGTCAATGCCAATGTCGTAATGCTAGTAGTGTCGTAGTGGTACTATTGACGTTTAAATGATGATTTTGAAATAACAATCTTATACTTTTAAACGAGCAATTCTTGTATATTTATTTATTTATTTATTTATTTATATATTTATTTACACTGACGATCTCGGAAACCGCTCTAACGATTTCGCTGAAATTTGTTATGTGGGGGTTTTTGGGGGTGAAAAATCGGTCTAACCTATCCTTAGGTCCCGGAAAACGCGAATTTTCGAGTTTTCATGCGTTTTTCTTTGCGCGCCATCTCGTGTGCAGTAGTTGTACTGTTAAGACAGAATTCTTTCGGTCGATGTAAGTACTATTTATTGCAAACACTAGATGGCGACACAGGTCAAGGCTAAAACGAATAGAAAAATACACTATTTGAGTTTTTGTGGCGAAATGCGCGCCATCTCGTGTGGAGTAGTTGTGTTGTTAAGGCTGAGAATTCTTTCGCTCGATGTAGGTACTATTCATTTTTGAACTAGATGGCGACACATGTCAAGGATACGAAACAGAACCGAGCGAAGCTCGGTCGCCCAGATATTGTTAAATAAATTGATAAATTTGATGTGCCTTGACACCTTCGCAACGCTGAAGATTCCACATTTTAACCACAGGCTACGCTCGCAGTTCAATATTGGAATATTTCGCTTGTGCGCTCATATAACAATTATGCCCCCTTGTAAAACAAATAACTATTTGTGCCATTATCTGGGTAAAGGGATCTTATTGTCGATGGCGCTTACGGCGTTATGAGCGATGTTCGTGTACAAATACGACGCCGCGGGACGTAAGCGCCATCGACAATAAGGTCCCTTTACCCAGATAACGTCACATTTGGGCATTTTCGCGAGAACAATCACCAAAAATATTTTTTTAAGGTAAAGGTAAGGTAAATTTTACGTTTTTCCTACTCAGAATCACGAGCCCTTTCGATCCCGGACACAAAAAAATGGTCCCTAAATTTTCTATTATGTTGTAATCGCTGTACAAAGTGTTTGAAAAATGGTAACGAAGTGGAAAAAATAACTTACGCTTTTTTGCTTAGTAGGGTAGGATCGAACTGGCTCGTGATTCTGAGTAGGAAAAACATTAAATTTACCTAAAAAAAAAAGGTTTTGAATCTTTTTTCGCGAAAATGGCCATTTACATCCATTAATAAAACTTAAGAAAAATAACACGTTGCAAGACTTGCGAGCGACGTCACCAAACGTCCAACAAGAACAAGCCGTCGTTGAACAAGATTTTCACGAAATTATCTTCTCCAAAGAAAATGCAACATTTTGATTACGAGTATTTATTTTCTCAGCCCGGGATCAGTAAACCCATCAGGTGAATCAACAGATCTCATCTAGAGCAGAGTGACATAGTGAGGAGCGGACCGATTAGCGGGGCGTGCAGCGGAGCGAGAGACAAAATGCTACATCTTTCTATATTTTACTTATCCCGGGATCAGTAAACCCATCAGGCGTATCAACAGAAGAGATTTCATATCAAGCAGCGTGATATGGTGAGGAGCGGAGCGATTAGCGGGGCGTGTAGCGGAGCGATGGAAAAAATGCTTAAGTTAAAAAAAAATACAAGTACGTTTGGCTCATCCCGGGGCCAGAAAAATATAATAGGATGTATTTGCAGCGATTATTTATGTTGTGTAAATATTAAAAGTATGTGGTTGGAAAGACTCACAAGAGAGATACTTCAGATGGTAGCTCATTCCACAACTTGCACGTTCTGGGCAAAAACGAGTAAGAGGCCCGTTCTTTCTTGGTTTGCCATGTGTCGAGAAATGTAACTTACTAGCTTTTGCCCGCGGTTTCACTCGCGTTTAATCAGGAATTTTCCGTACAAACTCACTCCCCAGATTTTAGAGGGGGGGGTTAGAAAGAGATAAAAAGTGATCTATGTCACTCTCCATCCTTTAACTAACTCCACTTAAAAAATCACGTCAATTCGTTGCTCCGTTTTGCCGTGAAAGACGGACAATCAAACAGACACACACACACTTTCCCATTTATAATATTAGTATGGATAACAATAGCATTGTGTACTTACTTCCCGCTTATCGCTACTCTTTTGAAACGCTTCACTCAGTCCTCTGTCTTATTCTCAAGAATCCAATTTCGCAGCCGCTAACACAAACTTCAGTGCAGTGCAGACAAGACTTTTGTTTGTAATAGTGTTCTTCTCTTGTTCAATTGAAAATATATCTCAATTTGTCCAAGTTTCTAAGGTTATTTTCTGATCTTGAAGGAAAGATTTCAAAAGTAAGGATAAGACATTTCATATAGAGGTAATTTCGACTAATGCTCCTTGGTAAAGCTACAACTCGGGGATATAATCGTATAATTTAACGGTATGTAAAAATATACATATAAGTTAAATAGGTCTCCTTGTCCGACCTCGGTTGGTTATTATGTATCAAGCACGCACTTAAGTGCGCAGCACACTAATTTAATAAATTGTATCGCATCGGAGCGTCGGACTATCGCAATTACAAATAGTCCGAAAAGGACGGCATGACGATATATAGTTTATCACGCGACCAAGCTTGCCTGCCAGGTCGCACAGATTGGCACACTTGACTCGAATTCGTTCACAGCGACATTAGCGATGCCTTTGCAGTGTTGCCGGTCAAGCCGAAATTTTGACGTTAGATGCCTACCGAAACGCCTTCTGGCTCTGTAGTGCCAATAAGAAAGAGCGACAGAGATAATAGCTACGATAACCATATTATCCTAAGCTTTGTGGATTCGGCTACGTATCCTGGCATCATTGTGGTGCCTGTAAGCCACGTACAGGCACCACGGGTTAGTTATTGAATTGAAATTAACAAGAATTGACTTACGTATTACTTTGTTAGGACGTCCTAACAAAGTAATACATAAGTCAATGTCTTGAACACGTTGTTTTCAATTTCAATTCAATAACTAACTTTGCCAACTGTTGCGTTGTTTTTACTTTTTCAATGTCTTCTAATTAATTTTATTTTAGCAAAGTTTGGAAGGCGAGGTCAAAGTTCACGAAAAGTAATTTAGACTTTTATATTTAAGTATATCATTATCAAATCGACAGCTTGTTTGTGTTTGTTTGACTACCAGACAGGCTTAGCTTTAATAGTGACCCTGGGTTCGAAATGTTCGAATCTCGGTGCGGGAATTTTATTTGCGCGATAAACACAGTATACGTCAAATATATAATTTAACGTTCCTGAGTTATGGATATTTTCTATATATATTTAAAGTATTTATTTATTATATATGTGAATATGTCGTTCTTTGAGTACCCACAACACAAGTCTTTTTAGCTAACCGTGGGACTTACAATCTGTGTAAGAATATCCTATAATATTTATTTATTTAAGTAACAATTTTGTTCAGTGTTGCTCCTAAATATTATGACTTGAGGCTAAGTTTCAGCTCAGTAATACAGACCTACAGGCTAATTAAATAGTAAGTATGCAGTTTTCTATTTAGATTTTTACTAACAGGCTAATAGACATTTTGCAATCTCGGTACGACATAAACTTTAGATCTTTCTATTAGAAGAACATTTAATAAACTGGAATAACGAAGTAAAAAGTTACATAAGTATTTTTGTTTCAATACCAAACAATCCTTGGTTACATTTTTTATGAATGTTAGATACATTGCCTTGCCACAAGTTTCAGTTATAAAGATCCTGTAATAAAATTTGCCGTATGGAAATAACTCTTCACTGAGAGAAATTTGCATTGTGAATTTAACAAGTTCGACTTGTTGCGGTTTATCCGTTTGAATCAGCCAAACGTATGTTTAAAACAATATGTGTCAGGTTGTTTTTATAAAATCGACTTGTATTGTTGATTCAAATATATTGCCGATTCAAATGACAAGTAGCTTGTTGTTTGAACCAAAGAGCACGTAGGCGCTATTTTAACCAAAAAACTTGTTGAACGAACATGAAAACTGGTTGTATTTTCTCTCAGTGTTTTACTGGCCATATTTTACGGCACGTACTTTTCCCGATACATACTAGTAGCTTTGAGCGTGAAATTGTGGATACATTTTAGGTGAGACATTTCCATTTTAGCTAGATTGAATATACGTTGAAGGGTGTGTTTAGTCAAAACTAAGTTTTACCTTTCTATGGTTCCATACTTCAAAGGATAATACAAGGATGTTATAGGATGTTATACAAGGGTGCAAAGTTGTATTTTAACGTAGAGTGTGGAATTGAAAAACGAGCAAGTGTAAGGATTCTATAGTTGAACCACGAGCGAAGCGAGTGTCTCGAGAATAGAATCCTGACCTTGCGCAAAAAGCGCGTTTATCACTGCTTTTTAACACACGAGAAGTAAAATACTATATTGTCTAATTACTTTATCCCTAGAGTGTAAAAACACAAAACTTTTTCCCTCACTATAGCGAGGAAACTACAACGCAAAAAGCGCGTTTATCACTGCTTCCAGTAATTCCACAGGTCATCATCGTCATCACTAGATTCACTCACTTTTATCAATTTTAAAGCAGAAATGACTATATTCAAGGTCAAATTACTTTATCCACTAGAGGATAAAATGCGTTTTTACCCGCTGGTATTGAAGGACAAAACACGTGTTTCCGAGCTAGTGAGGGGAAAAAGGTTTTTCTTAAATTATTAAATTATTCTTAATATATTAAGGAAAAATATTACGAAAATGAACGGATTACATTAAAACAAAAAAAAAAAAAAAAGGAAGAGGACTGATTTTTTATAAAATATAGCTGAAACCATAGCATACATAAGTCGCATTTAATGTAAAAAACGCATTGAAATCGATCCATCTGTTTAAGACCTACGATATGGTATCATGATATCATGGTATCTCTCTGCAGAGATAGACACACATACAAGATTTGACGTCAGAATGGGATACGAAGTAACTTATATCAAAGACATATATAACTCCGTATAGACAGACTAGCTTTTACCCGCGGCTTCGCCCGCGTAATAAAAGTATTCTTATTGAAACGTTTACAAAAAATAAGATTTTCATTTGGATCCGTAGGTTTCTTTGTAGGTACATCTGTCCGCGATTATTTTGATTAAGGTAAAGCGGGGCAATTCTCGACTGGAGGGCCATTGTAACTGATCTATTTGCTGTACGGTCCGGTTTTGGCTGACTGTACCTTACACCTATTGTTTTTAAAGAAATTCTTGCAATGATTGTAGAATTGTTACACATCGACCACAGCGTAGGTAGTAGGTACGAATATATATGTATTTTACCTATATAAATATTTATACTGGGGAAACTTCATACAACCCACATAGCCAGTATCTCGACGCTATGGTCGGTAGGGTAAAAAGTACTTCCTTGCATTATCGCTTACAATTTTTTCCATTTTGCTTATACTTATTGCAAACGTAAACATATAAAAAAAAGGCAAGCAAACAACGATCTTCTTACAGCACATTGAATGTAATAGTTATTACGGATGCAGGATACTCGCCGATGCCTACTTACTAATACCTTCCCACTGAGCCACCTGCATTTTACACTGCCTAGATATCGATTGCCGACCGATTATTCCGACCCCAATCCCTATTCTTATCCCCGTCCCTATCTCTATCTTTGTCCCCGTCCCTATCTCTATCTTTGTCCCCGTCCCTCCCCTATCCCTATCCCCGTCCCCTATTTTTATCCCTATTTCTATCCCTATCCCTATCCCTATCGCTATCGCTATCGCTATCGCTATCCCTATCGCTATCCCTATCGCTATCGATGTCCCTGTCCCTGCCCCTGCCCCTGCCCCTGCCCCTGCCCCTGCCCCTGTCCCTGTCCCTGTCCCTGTCCCTGGCCCTGTCCCTGTCCTTGCCCCTGTCAAATTATCATGCTAGGAGGTGAACTTTGAAAAATCCTTTCTTAGTGCTCCTCTAAGGAACTTCCGAGTCAATTTGAAATCTCTTGAACCAGAAGTAAAGATAAAAACTAAAGCTATACTTATGGCTATTTTGGATATTTTAACCCCATCGCACAACAACAGGTGAGAAAATTTCTTTTCCACCTCATTAGATTTTAAAATCGTTGTATTTATCGTGATCAGCGACCCGATAAACCATAAAAACGATACCCAATATACCCATATTGTGTTTTTGACTTTACCCCCTTTGCACCCCTTTAGGGGTCAAATTTTCAAAAAACCTGAAACATGTATTTAGTCATATGTCTTTAGGAATCCTCCTGTGAAGTTTCGAATAAAATAGTCAAACTAATCTTGTTTCCCCATACAAACTTTGAACCCACATTTCACCCTTTTAAGAGGAGAATTTTGAAAAATCCTTTCTTAATGCTCCTCTACGCCATATAAGAAACCTATGTGCCAAATTTGAAATCTCTAGGACCAGCGGTTTCGGCTGTGTGTTGATATATCAATCAGTCAGTCAATATCTTCTTTTATATATTTAAACCCCATTGCACCACAACAGGGGAGAAGGTATTTCACTTCCACCTCGTTAGATTTTAAAAACGTTGTATTTATCGTGATCAGCGACCCGATAAACCATAAAAACGATACCCATATTGATTTTTTGACTTTATCACCCCCTTTTCACACTTTTAGGTGTTAAATTTTCAAAAAACCTGAAATACGTATTCAGTCATATGTCTTAAGGAATCTTCTTGTGAAGTTTCGAATAAAATAGTCAAACTAATCTTGTTTCCCCATACAAACTTTGAACCCACATTTCACCCTTTTAAGAGGAGAATTTTGAAAAATCCTTTCTTAATGCTCCTCTACGCCATATAAGAAACCTATGTGCCAAATTTGAAATCTCTAGGACCAGCGGTTTCGGCTGTGTGTTGATATATCAATCAGTCAGTCAATATCTTCTTTTATATATTTAAACCCCATTGCACCACAACAGGGGAGAAGGTATTTCACTTCCACCTCGTTAGATTTTAAAAACGTTGTATTTATCGTGATCAGCGACCCGATAAACCATAAAAACGATACCCATATTGATTTTTTGACTTTATCACCCCCTTTTCACACTTTTAGGGGTTAAATTTTCAAAAAACCTGAAACACGTATTCAGTCATATGTCTTAAGGAATCTTCTTGTGAAGTTTCGAATAAAATAGTCAAACTAATCTTGTTTCCCCATACAAACTTTGAACCCCCATTTGACTCCCTTAGGAGGTGAATTTTGGAAAATCCTTTCTTAGTGCTCCTCTACACCATATAAGGAACCTACGTGCCAAATTTGAAATCTCTAGGACCACCGGTTTCGGCTGTGTGTTGATATGTCAGTCAGTCAGTCAATATCTTCTTTTATATATTTTTTTGATATATAAAACCCCATTGCACCACAACAGAGGAGAAGGTATTTCACTTCCGCCTCGTTAGATTTTAAAAACGTTGTATTTATCGTGATCAGCGACCCGATAAACCATAAAAACAATACCCATATTGATTTTTTTACTTTATCACCCCCTTTTCACCCTTTTAGGGATTAAATTTTCGAAAAACCGGAAACACGTATTCAGTAATATGTCTTAAGGAATCTTCCTGTGAAGTTTCGAATAAAATAGTCAAACTAATCTTGTTTCCCCATACAAACTTTGAACCCCCATTTGACCCCCTTAGGAGGTGAATTTTGAAAAATCCTTTCTTAGTGCTCCTCTACACTATATAAGGAACCTACGTGCCAAATTTGAAATCTCTAGGACCAGCGGTTTCGGCTGTGCGTTGATATGTCAGTCAGTCAGTCAGTCAGCTTCTTCTTTTATATATTTAGATTAGACAGATAAAGTCTAAGAAAAAAACGTACCTCAGTACCATACAGAAAAAGGTACGGTGGCCTAGATGGCATTACACCTTTGGGGTACGCGCAGCTAGATGGCGCTAATATTAATTATTTGACATTTTAACACATATCAAGCTAAGAATATGGGCCAAATTGTCAAAACTGAGGTTCAAAAGTTATAAGCCTGTCAAGAAATGGCAGTCTATGCACTGTGATTACACATTTTACTTTGACAGTAACTCTCTATAATACTCGATCCTCTTTGCTTATATTTTTGATAGTATTTTATACGATCGTGATATAATACAAAGCTTTTTAGTCGAGTACCATGTTTAGGCCACGAAGCTTGCTGAGTGGCCTAATAGTACGGTACGAGAGTGAAAAGCTTAATTATATCACTATTGTATACAATACTTTTTCTATGAGTCATCATCTTCATCATCAATGGACGGAAAATCCTTCATCCTTGCAAGAAAATTAATGTTAATAGAGTCGTTCACCGTTGTATCAACATCGAATTACCTAGCAACCAATTGTTTGTAATAACCGTCTCTGATTGGCCGATAATGCGACAGATAAAAAAAATGTGTTTCAGATAGATAGAAATTGTATGAAGTTCTATTTTTGAAATTATTACAGTCAACTAAAGTCAACTATAATGAGATTATTATAATTGAGTCGGAACTGCCATAGAGTATCCAACACTGAAAAGTTAGCACTTATAGTTTAGTCTGTGGTGTCCTAATTGACAGATTACAGTCGACGTGTAGAAATAGTACATTACTACAGAGGCCGGGACAAAGGGGGTTGCGGGCAACGAATTTTCCCGCCGAGGTATGTATATAGTCCTGCGGCGCTGGCTATATTTTGGGCCCTAAGTTAAAAAAATATTAAAGTCGATTTTGTTTTCGTTTATAAATACATTGATAACATATAAATTTAACATTTCGTTTTGGGTCACATTCCTAGGGTGCTTTTTTAGTAATTTGGTAATTTGTGGTTATAATTTTTAATTTGACCTAATGTGGTAAAAAAAATATTCGAGAGAAAAAATGTAACTGTATTGCATTTAGAATGATATTTTTAGCGAGTATACGTAGTTTGGGTCAATTTACTCGAGTGCTATATGACAATTTGTCATACCTAGCGAAACAGACACAAAAAAATATTCATGTTAAAAAAATAAGAAACGTCGCATTGCCTCCTTTAAATATATCAATAAACTGAAATTGTGTTTTCCTACTCCAGTGCTTGATAAAATTTGCGATAATTTAGCAAAAATAGGTTTTTACCATTCCAAAAAAATATTAAAGTTACTAGAGTTCTTATCTTATTAACTAAAAAGACAAGATAAATAAGATACGTGAATTTGGGTAAGTTTAATAGAATGCTTCGAAAAATAATACGGTATTAATATTTGCGTTCGATCAAGTCAAGCGAGCGCAGTGACGCGGGTAGTGTAGGTATTATGATACCGACCGCGCGGCCGTGGCGCGGCAGCGGGGAAGGGCAATGACCTCTCTCGACATTCGACAAACCGCACGTTGTGTACAAAACGCCAAAATTTATTTCAACTGTGCGCATCACGCTATTTAATGCTAAGCCTGAAAGGGTTGTATTTGATAAGACTACTAGAGTAACAATTTTAACTTAATATACCTATTTTCCACATGCGTCAGTAAATAATTTAATTTATAAATAATAAATTTAGTATACATCGTGGAATCTACTACTACTACTGCCAAATAAAATAATGCGATTTATCATCTAAGTACTTTAGACTTATATTTAAGCGTGTCACTCACTATGCAGGTAGCTGAGCGCTTATCTTTCAATATGAATCCACATACATAAAATATATATAATTCAATGAGCTAACACACGCGCCGCCGATTATTCATATTTTATTTTGAAGTACATGTGGGGATCGACGTTGGTACGAGATCATATTATATCGTAAAATGGTGAGGAATTTATATGTAGAAAATACAGGATTATAAAGCAAAATACAGGATGTACTTTTTATAACCGGCAATATTTAACGTGGTGAATTCATATAACTGATATCGAATACAAAACACTAAACGCCCAATGGACTTGCCTCGCGTGACGTCACGTAGTGTTTTTAGGGTTCCGTAGTCAACTAGGAACCCTTATATTTTCGCCATGTCTGTCTGTCCGTCCGTCCGTCCGTCCGTCCGTCCGTCCGTCCGTCCGTCCGCGGATAATCTCAGTAACCGTAAGCACTAGAAAGCTGAAATTTGGTACCAATATGTATATCAATCACGCCAACAAAGTGCAAAAATAAAAAATGGAAAAAAATGTTTTGTTAGGGTACCCCCCCTACATGTAAAGTGGGGGCTGATATTTTTTTCATTCCAACCCCAACGTGTGATATATTGTTGGATAGGTATTTAAAAATGAATAAGGGTTTACTAAGATAGTTTTTTGATAATATTAATATTTTCGGAAATAATCGCTCCTAAAGGAAAAAAAAGTGCGTCCCCCCCCTCTAACTTTTGAACCATATGTTTAAAAAATATGAAAAAAAAAATTTATAAAGACTTTCTAGGAAAATTGTTTTGAACTTGATAGGTTCAGTAGTTTTTGAGAAAAATACGAAAAACTACGGAACCCTACACTGAGCTTGGCCCGACACGCTCTTGGCCGGTTTTTTAGATAAAAATTAAACGAAATCTTTCCTCAAATTACTATTAAGCCAATCTTATCCTATCCTACCTGTCGTTTAAACAAAGATGAAATAAAATAACTTAATTCTTTGCATGTTAATTTGGTTAAATATAACTTATATATTTTCTTTAATAATATCATATACTTTTAAATGAGCAGTTCTTGTATATTCATTTATTTATCAATTCTATATTCTATTCTATTTTTCTATATAATATAAAGCTGCAACCCGACTGACATTTTTCCAAAAATAGCCAGGAGATTTTGCAGGTGGCAGTATTTGGTGTGGCTGTGGTAGTATAGAGGTTGATCTTGCGACCCCGGAAAAATCCGACCGTCGGTCTACCGGTTCCGGGTAAAAAAATGTTGAACGGTCTGGCCAAACGGCAGGAGATAGCCGGGGGTGCTCGACCAAAATGTCATAGAGGACCCTGGGCAGTTTTTGACGCCGCCATTTTTTTTTTTTCAAAATGGCCGACTTTTTTTTGAAGATTTTTCAAGTTTGTCGTAGAGTGCTCAAATTTTTGTTGTAGAATCTCCAAGAGGCCTTGATTGGAATGAAATAAAAGAAATTGAAAAATACTACAAATGTGAGAAAACTGGCCACTTTTGTTTTGTATGGCAACTTTTAAACGGTAAGAGATAGCCGGGGCTGCTCGACCAAATGTCATACAGGGTTTTAAGTAGAAAAAAGTTTCATTAAAAAAATCAATATGGCTGACTTTTTTTTTTTGAAAAATTTCAAAATGGTCCTAGCGCGCTGAGATTTGTCACACGGGTGGACGGCCACCCGAAGATTAGCTTCGCTGAAATTTGTTATGTAGGGGTTCTCGGGGTTGGAAAATCGATCTAGCGTAGCCTTAGGTCCCGGAAAACGGCGAATTATGGAGTTTTAATGAGTTTTTCTTTCGCGTTAGTAAACGTTAAATATGGTCGTTAATTTCGCCCCGCGCACATCGGCTGCGCTTAGCTCAGTCGTACGAGGTCGGTCTAATGTTCGCAGACAGATTGCAGGTGTCAGGGTTTCGAATCCCGGCCAGAAATTAAGTTTTAATTTTTTGTTTTGTTTTTTTTTTTTGTTCTTGTATTTATAAGTTTTTTTTTCTAAAGACGTGATATAATAAAATAGAACCGAGCGAAGCTCGGTTGTCCAGATGTTTTAGGATATTATTTATTGATTGGCTGCAAGAAATGCCTAGGAGTATTGGCCAAACGGTAATTAACAAAAATTACACAGTCAAAAGGTTAATTGTCATTAACCATTAAAAATTAATGAACGCCAATTGTCATTAAAGTTAATGTATTTCGAAAAATAACAAACAAATTATCATCGTAATTAAAGAAATCGTCACGGTGAGTTCGTGGGTGAGCAGTATCCAAGATAGAGCTGACACTGAGCTGACACTGGCTCGGCTGTACCTAGTAGAACTCAGGTTTGGTACAATATAGAGATTATATAAAGACACGCTGTTTTGGTACGACTCATCATGATAAGCGCTTGGGAAAGTAGTACCTAAGCTTTAGCTCATGCTGAACCCTGAGTCCTGTTAGCGTAGCCAGCGTTTTTGGGTATCTCTTTATGATATCACTGCATGATTTGTTTTGTTGATTTTTACGCTGGGTGACGTTTGCTCTTAACGCGGTTGTACAAAATGGCCGAGGCGATGCCAGTCACGGACGTCTGAAAACTGTCACGACTTCGAAACTAGTCTCCAAAGTACTATATAAAAAGTTTTCACAAAACAACAGTTAAAGCTTTTGAAATGGTTGATACTGTAGGTATCTCGAAAATAATAGATACATCATTTCCTTATTGAGGAATTATACTATGAAATAATAAAATCATCCCCTATCAAAAATAAACACGCCAGTGTTAAAGCCTGTTAAAGGTATGGCAAAAACCATCGTTTTGAACTATGATTTTAATATATATCCATAATTTTAAACAGGCCTATCACAGCTCTCGTTAAATATTACTTAGATACGAGAGACTAATACGATTGGTCGGCCGAAGGCAAGACAACTCATTGTGATTCGCTGAGACGCTGCTGCAAAAGAATACAAATATATAAACCTTTTCATTAAACTTAACTATCTTATAATTTAATCTGGGGGCACGGCAGTACCCCCGCCAAGTCGAGCACGAAGCCAACACTGCCGTACCATCCTTTACTGGAACCATTTCGCCGCATTTTCAGGCCCCTATTTGAGAACCTCTGGATAAGACCGGAACGCAGAAATTTTCGTCGTCTAGTAAGCTATAATAACATACTTAAAACTCAAAATTGCAAGTCTGTACGTCCCAACACGGGTGGATAGCCGCCCCAAGATTAGTATACAAAAAGAAAATTTCTAAAAATTCAAAATGGCTGCCTTTGAACGCCAATTGAAATTTGTATGGAGGTTTTTTTTAATCGCCATAGCTCCGTAACGGTAGGAAAAAGGTTAAAGTGCTAGAACTAATGTTGTACAGTTATCTTAGGTCCATCGAATGGCATTTACAAAATTTCAAAATGGCCGACTTTGAATTATTTTTTTTTATCTTCGGTCCGAGCGCGGTAAAATTTGGCACGTGGTAAAAACGGGGGCCAAAAATAGGAATGAGAATTTTTTTTTTGGAAAAGTCAAAAACAGCGGCGAGAGGGGACAAAGTCAAATTTCCCAAAATCAAAGTCGGTCATTTTGAAATTGTGTAGTTCAAGCTTTTTTGACCTTTTTCCTACCGTTACGGAGATATGGTTATTAAAAAAAATCTTCCATACAAATTTCAATTTGCCCACAAAGGCCGCCATTTGAAATTTTTCAATAATATTCTTTTTGAATACTAATCCGTCGGCCGTCCACTCGTGTGCCAAATCTCAGCGCGCTAGGACCATTTTGAAATTTAAAAAAAAGTCGGCCATTTTGAATTTTTTTTAATACAACTTTTTTCTATTCCGAGATCTGTATAACATTTGGTCGAGCACCCCCGGCTATCTCTTACGATTTAAAAGTTGCCATACAAAACAAAAGTAGCCAGTTTTCTCACATTTGTCGCATTTTTAAATTTTTTTTTATTTCATTCTAATCAATGCTGCTTGGAGATTCTACGACCAAAATTAGAGTGCTCTACGACAAACTTGAAAAATCGTCTAAAAAAGACGGTCATTTTGAAAAAAAAAATGGCAGCGTCAAAAATAACCCAGGGTCCTCTATGACATTTGGTCGAACACCCCTTGGCTATTTCCCGCCGTTTGGTCAGGCCGTCCAACATTTTTTTACCTGGAACAGGTAGACCGACGGTCGGATTTTTACAGGGTTGCAGGACAAACCTCTATACGGCCACACCAAACACTGCCACCGGCGGAACCTCCTTCTGGCTGTTTTTTGAAAAATGTCAGTCGTGTTGCAGCTTTATATTACACTAGCTTTTGCACGCGGCGTCGCTCGCGTTAGAAAGAGACAAAAAGTAGCCTATGTCACTCTCCATCCTTTCAACTATCTCCACTTTAAAAAATCACGTCAATTCGTCGCTCCGTTTTTCCGTGAAAGACGGAGAAACAAACAGACATACTTTCGCATTTATAATATTAGTATGGATAGATAAATGTAAGTAAAAAAAATACATACGTATTTTGATTACCATTTTTCTAAGGTAGGGTTAAATTCGAAACTAATTGAGGTAATGTCGAAAATCTGTAAAAAGGATACTAATGCCATATAATGAGAATAATTACAATAATGGCTACCGCAGTCTCACCACCTGTGTTTGCACACACGCGCGCGCACAGAGACACACGCGGCGGGGGACTTTGTTTTATAAGGTGTACAGATATATTATGCCGCCGTGCGCTTCGTGTCCATTATAAATGAAAATTAAGGAAAATATAGGAAATAATATTCAAGTTACAATTTATTGTTTTTGGGTTTTGTATCCATTTGCATCCATAAATATTTCCCGTCATAAAAATTACACCCTGTATTGTGGAACTAAAAACTGAAATCAATAGTTACAATAATATAATCACGGTGTATGAATAGGAGCGCCGGATCGAATTAGGTACTTCAATATCGGGACAAAAGGTTCTGGAGTTTCGAGGATTTCGTAGGGAAATGTAAAATAATAGTGCATTAGGGTAATTCCGAAAGTCGTCTAATTACGAAAGTCACATAAAAATCACCATTATTTCCATCATATCAAGATTCCCTCTTCGGAATTACCAGAGCATTTTGGTCATTCGGAATTACCCTAATGCACCATAATAAAAATTTACGATAGTTTAGCTAGTTTACTTCGTTTATTTTAGATAGTAGACCTTTACGTGTTTTCGACATTTATAATTGGTCTGTTTTCGTTACTAATGTAATAAAGTTCTTAAGGTTACCTACTATGTATAAGTTTTAATTGGGAAGACTTACAAAAAAATCGGGAGAATCCCGCCAAAGCCCGACCCTCTGGCAATCTTAAATTATGTATGACTGCGCACGAGAAGTAGGTACCTACGCCTCGTGTCACAGCGCGGCGTCGCGCCAGCGGCATGCGCCAACCTGATTGGCTATCGGTTGCGCGCCACACAGCGCAAAAATTTAAAATACTACTCTATTGCGTTGCGTTTTATTCTTCCAAATATTGAAAACCCATGGATGAAAGTGACCCAAATTAAAAATGATGACTTGATATCATTTTATAATAATATAGACGTCAACTTATTAACATGAAATTTTTTTCAGGCTTTGACAGGGTTTTTATTAAAAAAAATTTTTTTTTATATATAAGCAATGGATAAAATGTGACACACTTTAAGAAAATATATATATAATAATGTCCTGAATGGTATAAGACTTCACTTACCAACTCTAATATTTTGTTAGGTGTTTTAGGGCCAATATTAGACATTTTTAAAATATCATTAAACCCATGGATGAAAATGACCCAAAATGCATATGTACATCGGCAACCACGTTGTTTTTATATAGATACAAATAATTTCTTCTCGAATATTTCTTTGACTGAACACTGCTTAAAAATAGAAATACCTAAATTTCGAGCTAAGCAGGTACCTAGGACGACCCAAAATATTATTTTTATATTTGATCAATAGTCTAAAAACTATATGCAAAAAAGAAGCAACGTGAATATTATCGAAACCTCAAAAGCTATCGCTACCCGACTAATAGTGCTTTTGTATGTCACAATTTTATGTGGTTAGAAGATTTTTGTGTACATGGGGTCCATCTCTCGAAGCTACAAGTTACAATTTGCAAGCGGTAGTCAATGTCTAATATGACAAGTTGGAAAGAGACTTCCGCTTGTATCTTGTAACTTTCAGTTTTGAGAAATGAGACACTGTTTTTGGTTTTCACATTTTATCATCAAATTAATATGAAAACCGTAACAAAATGCTACATTTGAATCGAGCCCTCATTAATCCGTTTATACTTTTTTATCTAGCAACGTTTATTTTCCGTTAATGGCTTTATATATTTATTACTCTGAGGCGGTTTTATTCAGTTGTTAAGGCTTTAGAGGATTAACGGTTGATGCTGAAACTGTAAGTTACTTTGGAGTAGATTTTTTATTTAGATTTAAAACGTATTTTAACAAATGAGCCGATCTCAAGCAAAACATTGTCCATTAACCATAGGTCGGTCTAACAGGTTATTAGAACCTATTTTTTTATAACGAAATCTCGTCCTTACGGTAAGCGACTATTCTACCTTTTAAAGCTCGGCTACACATGCGCGTTTTGACGAACGCTGGCGTTGCGCCCTGCGGACGCCGGCGGGAACTAACGAGCGCGAATTGCGAGCGGAACGCCAGCGTTCGTCCGGCGCACCGCTATCATTGCGCTCCGCTAACGCTACGCTATCAAAACGCTTTATGTGTGGCGGAGACTTAAACTTGATTGAATAATACGCCACATTTTTTTTTAGGTTGAGGTTTATAAGTAAAAAAAGAGACCTCGCCTCGTAGCTCTTGAATAAAAACATACTTTCAACTCCAGTAGTCCATACCACGAGCTTGACACTGATATTTATGTTATATTGGCTGCATAATTTACTTTCTGAGTGTTATGTCACAGTATAATAAAAAGTACTATCGTACAGAATGGCCACTCCCGCTCCCCGCATCGTCCATCCCTCTCGGTTACCTCACAGTTACCGCCTGTCAAAAACGCGAACAGTCGACCTGTCATATTTCACTCATAGAAGCATAGTACGCGTTCACCTACACGAGCTTAAACTGTGTGCTAGCAACGCTCCACTGTCCGAGGTGTGCTGATGTTTAGTAACTACAACCTAACTTAGAATTTAAAATTTTAGAACTTCAACTGGTTTCCACCTCATAGAGGTTTGTTCCTAAGCCATGCCCTGAGAATGAATGCGATTAATTCTGTTTCATCTATAAATTCTCTGGAACCTAATTGAACTTGTTCCATTTCTAACATGATCTACTCTAAAACAAAATTGATGTATACCTACTTGCACGGTCTCTATTTTTATCACCGACAACTAGTATCAAAAAATCATCCCCACACAACAACCGGAACCTTAACTCAACACAACAATATAAATAAATATTATGGGACATTTTTTATGCAGATTGACTGAGTCCCATGGTAAGCTCAAGAAGGCTTGTGTTGTGGGTACTCACACAACGATATATATAATACTAGCTTTTGCCCGCGGCTTCGCTCGCGTTAGAAAGAGACAAAAAGTAGCCTATATTACCCTCCATACCTTCAACTATCTCCACTTAAAAAATCAATTCGTCGGTCCGTTTTGCCGTGAAAAGCGGACTAACAAACAAACAGACACACACTTTCTCATTTATAATATTAGTATGGATACAAATAAACATAGAGAATATCCATGACTCGGGAACAAACTGTGCTCATCACACAAATAAATGCCCTTACCGGGATTCGAACCCCGGACCGCGGCTTACGCGCTAGGTCAGACCGGTCGGTCACACAATCAATATAATCAGCACATTAACTCGATAACTTGCGTGGGTGTAATCCAGGATTGAGGGATTACCGATCGTTATAGCGTTACACACTCTTTGTCGGTGCAGTAATGTACACATTACAGCTGTGTGGTCAGCTGTCGACGTTGCTAATTTATAGGTTGTGCGGATGACGTGGACGCACGTGGCGTTTACTACGAGTGACGCATGAGCATGCGTCACTTACGACATCACATGTGTGTCATCCACAGATATCATCATTTTTTTTTATAAATGGGCTTACTCTGCTGGCTACAGACTAGCCAAAGGCAAAGACGTGGCCTACGATGGAGTGAGCTCGCCCAGAAGATGCCTGTTCACTCTTGATTTGAAGCGTTATCCTAGCATTTTCCACGGCTCATGGGAGCCTGGGGTCCGCTTCGACAACTAATCCCAAGATTTGGCGTAGGCACTAGTTTTACGAAAGCGACTGCCATCTGAACTTCCAACCCGAAGGGTAACTAGACCTTATTGGAATTAGTCCGGTTTCCTCACGATGTTTTCCTTCACCGAAAAGCGACTGGCAAATATCAAATGACATTTCGCACATAAGTTCCGAAAAACTCATTGGTGCGAGCCGGGGTTCGAACCGGCGACCTCCGGAGCGAAAGTCGCACGCTCTTACCGCTAGGCAGATATAACTAATTTAACCACAAAATTTTAAATTTGAAAAAACCTCCGACATATTGGACCGATTTTCATGAAACATGGCTAAGAATGGGAGTGTTCTTACTCAGCTTTCATAACACCCCGTCGTTTTTGCGTCGAGAATTAAAAAGAAAGGAGATCGCCTGGCGATCGGTATATAATAAATACGCCTATCACAAGTTCTTGAAACCAAAGGCACTTGCAATACACACGCACTATTTCCATATCTGGGTGCGTAGCCGAATGGCACAAACACTCACGAAATGCTAACGAAACGCTAGTAGATATCTATCTCTACCGCTCGTGCGTATTGGCGCGACAGAGCCCGACTCACTGGCGCGGCGTTTCGTTTTCGTTTGGCGTCGGAGAAATGCCATTCGGCTACGCACGCTGTGTACATGCGAACGACTAAGGGTGTTACCACACTTGCGATTTGTGGGCGATTTTAAAGCGAAGCGAACGCGCAGCGAGTTCGCCGCGTCTAAAGTTGAGACGTCATTCGTCAGCAAAATTAATTTAAGACGATACAGGAGGGGTCAATTCTCCATATAAACGCTCTCGACTATTTCCTCCCTGGTTTTTGAAGATAGGGCAATGATTTTCTCAACACAGATTATTATTATTTTTATCTGTGTCGGACCGTTTTGATTTTTTTGATATTCTTAATTTTAAAGACGCTAACGCTAGAGCCCATCAAAAATTTCGAAAAACGGCCTTACTGATTACGGCGCAAAAAAAGGTG
This sequence comes from Leguminivora glycinivorella, assembly GCF_023078275.1. Taxonomy (NCBI): domain Eukaryota; kingdom Metazoa; phylum Arthropoda; class Insecta; order Lepidoptera; family Tortricidae; genus Leguminivora; species Leguminivora glycinivorella. Next base: position 6,372,251 of record NC_062991.1, on the reverse strand, counting down.
TGGTATTCAAAATTGCTAACAATTAGCCAAAAACGGTCCGACGCAGATTATTTCATCGTTATTCAGATTCTCAAATTTCGTTACGATTGATTAAGTTTTGAAGGAGGAAACAAACGAGAGCGGAACCTCGAACTGAGTTGTCCTGAATGGACATTTTTTTTTGATAGATCTAGTTAATAACACTAATATTTAACTAAAATTCTCAAATTGAAAGAGGGAGAGAGAAAGAAAATCCTTTCCATTTCAGCATTTTCGCTCCTGTAGCGTCTTAAGTAAGGTCAAATCTTGCTTGTACAATCGAGTTTTATAATACGCGTGACATCTCAAAACACTCTCATTTTAACAGAAAATCCAAAGATTCATTTGAACAGCTTTATGATTCTTTCAACTTAAATACTTACAGAGAAAACAAAATGACGGTTAAGAGCTTTACGAAACTGGGAGCCAGATAGGAAAGACTTTTCACATTGCTTAGCCCTAAAACTAGGGATGTGCGACGACGTACTAAGGTAAAAAAAAAATATGATAACAGCGTGCATAGCCGAATGCACAAACGCTCACGAAACGAAACGCTCGTAGATATCTATCTCTATCGCTCTTATTGCGTATTCGTTTCGCGTCGAAATTCCATTCGACAGAGCTATCTTTCAAAGCGTCGTTTATTAATGATTTTTTAGATACAACGGTTATCGATTTATCGAATCAAATATTCAAAACAAATATCAGACCTTTAATTAAATTTTAACAATTAAAATACAAAAGCATTAAAAATATCCGATTCGCCCCATTTTTTGAGGCGAAACGGATCAAAGTAAAATGCTTCATTAAATTATTGTTTTCATTCAGTAACACATGCTAGAATAAAATTTGGAACAAACAATATCATATTATTAAGATTAATCACTATTAGCATGGCTAAAGTTGTATTTTTGTAAGATATCGACTTCCCTTCTAGAGCAACGCTTAAACGAAAGCAATTCGTTATAAATGTACAAAGCTAACACTACGGGATAATGAAGTTATTCTTTGCAAGTAAGTAAAATGGCACATTATAGATTTCGTCCACCCGACGTATCATCAGCTCTTTACTCAGCACCTTGTCAGCTGCTTCTGACATATTTTCTACACTCTATTCTTCCTTATCTGTATTTTTTGTACGTACAAACCATCTGAAACGTGCAAAAAATAATAACAATTAGAAAAACATAATGAAACTGATCCAAAATAGTGATCCACTTCGCCCCCAAAGAGGTGATCCGAATAGCCTCAAATCATATGTTTACAATATGTTTACCTAGCGTAAATATTATTTAAAGTACAGTATCAATCACACCAATAACGAATACAAAACACATTGTTAACAACATTTAATAATAAACATTAGACTTTAGCCAACTTACTTGGATTTTATCACAAATATTAATACCACGTTTTTTTATATCACCGGTAAAATCACAGCACACCGAACCGAGTGGTTTGACACGAAGCATCCCTGAGACTTAACTAATGGCGGCCGCTAGTGGCGGCCTCTGCCGCGGCCTGCGGGAAGGTCAAATCTAACGCGGGACGTTCATTAGCTGCCCGTGGCTAGCCGCTATCATTTGAATTTTAAAGAAATGCTTAACTTGATCCGATTCTCCCAGTGATCCGATTCGCCTCGGTCGACCCTACTGTATTATACAGATAATATCTACAGACACTCTGATGATTTTCTGAAAGCCTTCTACAACATATAGCAAGAAGCTGCTATCTAATAAAAATAAACACAAATTGTATCGTAAACTAGAACTTTCCTTTGCTAATCCGCGAATAAATAACGTGCAAGTCAATCAGTGCTAACCTGTTATAATTACTTGCGTATTTTTTACATGCAATTAATTTTCCCACCCTCCCACCGCAAAAATAAAAATAAATACGCAAATAAATATAACAACCCACCACCAAAAATACAAAACTCGACACGTGTTTCGCCTCTCTACGAGGCATCCTCAGGAGCTGATGTTGACGGTCCGAAGTCCCGCAACTGACCAGTCAGTCAGTCTGTCAGTTGCGGGACTTCGGACCGTCAACATCAGCTCCTGAGGATGCCTCGTAGAGAGGCGAAACACGTGTCGAGTTTTGTATTTTTGGTGGTGGGTTGTTATATTTATTTGCGTATTTATTTTTATTTTTGCGGTGGGAGGGTGGGAAAATTAATTGCATGTAAAAAATACGCAAGTAATTATAACAGGTTAGCACTGATTGACTTGCACGTTATTTATTCGCGGATTAGCAAAGGAAAGTTCTAGTTTACGATTAACATGGATTTCCGCAAAGTAACGCCTGATTCCATCGACAAATTGTATCGTATTTTATTAAATACAAAATAGTCATTTAATATTACATTCTCCTGGATTTGTTTATTTCGTTGAAAATAAAGAGCTTTTAAACCTACACATTTTTTCGACATATTGTACCTACCTAAACCGAAAGAACGTAGTAGGTACGTAACATTTTTCATAACATTTTTTGTCCAATATGATTAGAAGCCATCTACTTCAAATTGTTTTGCTCCTTCTCTTCTCAGCATATTTGCGTCCACTGCTGAACATATGCCTCTTTCATGGATTTCCATTCTGTTCTGTAAGCGGCGGTTCTGTGCCAGGTCGGCCCTGCCGTCTTTTTGATATCGTCCGACCATCTGGCTCGTGGTTTCCCGTCACCTCGGCTTCCCAGTGCTCCTTATGACCTGAGTATATGTATACACACCGCATGTTTTTGCTTAAAGTCTGTTGGTATAGATAGTGGAGTGTATACTCTTAATTTGACAAAAACCTCATACAATACTTATCCTTAACACGGAATCTTTAATTGCCAACCGTCGGTGTAAATAATATCTCAATATTTGATTTGATACATCACTAGCAGCCAAGCAGAATGGTACAAATAAAAAGTTATTGTTAAACTTATCTGTTAAGAGGAGGTGAAGGGTGGGGGAGGATAAGCCATTTGAGAAGCTGAAGAGGAGTTTAAACGCGAAATAAACTGAATGAACAGAAAAAGGGATTCAGATTACTGTAATCGATTTGAGAATACAAAAAAGGGCGTATCGAAATATAAACTGGATTACGTATTGGAAAATGTCTGTTTGTGGTACCATCGTAGCATAGGTATTAACATCGTAATTGCAGCTAATCTCTATCGCTCTTCTGTAGTGGCGCGACAGAGCCATGAGACTGCGTTTCCGTCTTGCGTCTACCGTCAATGATTGTCAATATTGTCATTTCGGCTAAGCCGGAATTTGTATTGAATTTTGATTTGATTTGAATTTGTAAAATACAGGATGTAAACCTAATACGGGTGCATCTCTTAACGGTGGTGAGTATAGTACATAAGAAATTTAATTAGTTAACTTTTACTTAAAATTAATTACCTCTTAATTAATGATAAGGTATAACACTAATTAATTCCATGCCTGGTTTCATTTATCGCCCATATTACATTTACACGCTGTATGTTACATTATTTGACTTAACTAATGCCCCTACGTTTGACTTTTAATTTTTGTAAGGAGCAAGAAACAGATTTCACAGCTGTATCGTTAATTATAATAAATAGCCAGTTAAAATTTAAGGAACGTAAGGATATCGTTTCCATGTCTGTTGAACGGACTATAGAACTAAGTGCTGCAGAATTGGAGCAATTTATTGTTGTCTGTGTGTATAGGCCGCCATTAAGTAATTTTGAAACTTTTGAAAATATTATGGAATCTGTGCTACTTAAAATATCATCTTCTAGTAAAAAAATACTTATATGCGGCGACTTTAATGTAAATATCTTGGAAAATTCAACAATAAGTATCAGATTGTTGAATCTTTTCAAATCATGTAATCTCAATCATATTTTTATGGAGCCTACTAGAGTGACTGCCACTAGTGCCACCTGTATAGATAATATTTTCACTGATATTTTTCCTACTACTAAAAATGTAATTAGCAACTTAGAATCAGACCATTTAGGTCAATTGATAGTATTTGAGACATTAAGGAAAAATACTTTGAGAAAACAAATAACTTTTGTACCAGTAACCTCCGACCGCGTGGAACGAATGAAGCAAAGTTTGGTTCAGGCGCTACCCTCCTTGTCTTCCGATATGAGTCCTAATAGTATGTATAATTCATTCTTTCACACTTTTCTGCAACATTATAATGCAATATTTACTTCAAAATCGGTCGTAGTTAGTGGTGCATCAGTTTTTAGTGAGTGGGCTACTGCAGAGTTACATCAACGAAGACGTGCATTGTATGCCTTGTATGAAGAACGGCGGTTTAATACGAGTGATGAATTTAATAAGAGCGCTATGACAAAAAATGGCGATATATTGTAAAATTCGCAATATTCAACGATAAAATTGTACACTTTACCCATACTAAAAGACAGTAAAAGTACTTGTTTCAGTTAGAACATGTTATTAACCGTAGGTTAAACAAAAAACATATGAAAGAAAAAGCTTATTCAATTGGTAATGATTTTTTTTCTGATGCTCGTTTAGGAAAAACCGCGTGAAGCACTGATTTCGGAGCTCTTATTATGTACAATTTGATAAGCTCACTCTCATAAATGCGGTAAATTTAAGTTCCTAATATCTTGTACTTTAGGCCCATTAAACAATATTTATCATTTAATCCTTTGAAATTGAGAAATTGAGAGTAAAACGAACTCAATTTTGTCTTGAAAATACATCGAAACAAGTGATCATTTCTCCGAAAATCTACATGTTATCGAAATTATTTTAGTATATAAATAATCTGCACAATCTGCTTAAAAATCTGTTATCCAGTTGTCGTTATAATATTTTATAATGATTTTTTGCCAATTTTTTGAAAACTAGCCTTCCTGTCGCTATTTTACCGGCGACGGACGCCTGCGATTTCAGTGCCGCGTCGGAGCTCGTGGAGGTCAGACGTATGTCGCTTCGCTCTCCGAGTTTTCATCGCGAACGTCGAGAATATTTATCGTTGTGTGGGTCGGACACCTTGTTTATACACGGGCTATCCTCGCATTGTGTGTGTGTAAACAGCGACCAACGAATTTGATCCTAGATCCGTAAATATTTGCTTTTGTAATATTTTGTTATGTTTGAATGTTAAAGTATTACAACGTTATGATGATAAATATGTGAAAATTACAATACGGTCAAGATAATAAGACACATCAAGATGGTACTCGGGATCTGATGATGGAGCCAGAAGGTGGTCACCAGTACCAGTGAACCATGTAAGTAAACCACCTCGTGTTTAGGCTCGTTGGGTTCGTCTCAACAAGACCTTTGAGAAGATGTGGTACTCAGGGTCTGATGATGGAGCCAGATGGTGGTCACCAGTACCAATGAACCATATGACTATACCACTTCGTGTTTGGGGTCATTGGGTTCGTCTCAACAATACCTACCTTTGACAGGAGGTAGTACTCAGGGTCTGATAATGGAGCCAGATGGTGGTCACCAGTACCGATGAACCATGGAACTAAACCAATTCGTGTTTAGGCTCATTGAAATCGTCTCAATAAGATCTTTGACAAGAGGTGGTACTCAGGGTCTGATGATGGAGACAGATGGTGGTCACCAGTACCAATGAACCATGGAACTGAGCCACTTCGTGTGTAGGCTCGTTGGACTCGTCTCAACAAGACCTTTGACAAGAGGTGGTACTCAGGGTCTGATGATGGAGACAGATGGTGTTCACAAAAAAATCAATTCGCATATGTGAATAACATAAAAAAAACACGAAGTGGTTCAGTTACATGGGTTCATTGGTACCGGTGACAACCATCTGGCTCCATCATCAGACCCTCAGTACCACCTCTTGTCAAAGGTCTTGTTGAGACGAACCCAATGAGCCTAAACACGAAGTGATTAGTCATATGGTTCATTGGTACTGGTGACCACCATCTGTCTCCATCATCAGACCCTAAGTACCACCTTTTATCAAAGGTCTTGTTGAGACGAACCCAACGAGCATAAACACGAAGTCGTTTAGTCACATGGTTCATTAGTACCTGGTGACCACCATCTGGCTCCATCATCAGACCCTGAGTACCACCTTGAAGTAATTAGAATTGTATTTGACATATTTTATCATCATATTAATATATACCTTTTCAGTACAGATGGTGTTTTTTTTACGCACTAGTGCGAGAAGTGGTTCATTATATAACAGGTCGAAACTTCAGAGGCTCATCTGTACTGAAAAACGTCGTACGATGCACGTGCAAAAAGGAAATTCGTAACTCGTGTCGATTTAAAACACTCCCTTCGGTCGTGTTTGAATTTATCGCCACTCGTTTCGAACTTCCTTTTTTACGCACTTGTATCGTAATGTACTATACTCTAATACTTATCATATAACAAAAGCAAATATTTAGGATGGGATCTACTTAAATATAATCATAGTTTATAATTATTACTTTAAATTTTTAAATAAATTTTAACATAATTAATATTATTTTGCGCTATATTCTAGTATTTTCGTACAAAATAATGTTTATTAGAAATCAAAAGTTTATATCGAGATAGTAGATTGTGGTTGTTATCAAAATTCCATAGGAAGGATCAAGATTGTTTTGCCCATTATTGTAGTGCGAGCGAGTGATAAGACGTGCTAGAAAGGGTCGGCATATTGGGCTCGCGCGGCGGGTAAAATACCTAATTTCGCCCGACGCCGAAATGTTATAACGCTCTTAAGCAATATTCGAAGAAGTTCAAGATAGATTGTCATATCGCTAAGCGAAATTATCTTAGTAATAAAATAAAAAATAGCTCTGACATTATTAAAGCAACGTGGAAAGTAATTAATGTGGAAACTGGTCGCTTGAAACACGCAGTAAAAGATATATACACCGTGTTTCACTTAACACTAAAAACCTGAAAACAGTTTGTTCAGAATCGAGAGTAGAATCGATTGAGCTATATCTTGATGGGGGTAATATTTTCATTTAAATTTGTATTATTAGTTATTTTTTACGTATCTATTCTATTACTCGTAAGACAACATTGTGTATATCGCATTGCTAGAGGTTGTTTACCTTTTTCAGTATTTAGGGGTATTAATACTGGCTGGTTACTTGGACGATTATTTTTTCCGCTACGAGTTTGACGTTGTTTGTCAGTTTAATCTTAATGTTTATCATAAGTCATAACAAATTGAACTCGTACCTAATTACAACCTTGTCATTTTGAATATTGGGTTTAAATTTGCTTACTGCGATTACCTGTACAATTTGAAGTTTACTTTGACAAAGCTTTAAAGTGTTTTACAGTGATATCTTAGCTGTCTATTGGTAAACCTTATGTCGTTGCAGTAACGTACACAAATAAATAGTTTTATGGTTTAAGATGGTAGTTAGCAATTATTTTATTGAGTGTAGAGCTAAAAGTCAAGTAGAGCTGTACAGAAAATTAAAAATTCAATTAAAAAAAAGTAACCATCAGATTAAAAGATGAATACTCTAGGTAAGTTTAAAAAAATAAAAATCAGTTGGGACACCCCAAGGTTTTGAGTGTTACCGGAAACACGGTGTATATATGGCCTTAGCGTCTATTTCAGACGATTTATGGTGCAATGTCCGAAAGACATCGCTTTTGATGACTATAACGATACCTATGCGAGAGCGACACATTTTGCCACACATCTGACAAGGGAAGCTTCCAACCGATTGCGACGTTTCGCTATGATGTCTTCTTTTCCTTTTGTCAGCAAGTGCCGCAAACCAGGTCTCATCGACGAACTTGCGACCATCTCCAACGCACTTTCGCCACTCCGTCCGCTTCTCCGCAAGCTTCTCCCAGTTTTGGTAGTCGATTTTAAAGGCTGCCATGTCCCTCTTAGCGCAGTCTTTGAAGCGAAGCAATGGTCTCCCAACATCTCTTTTGGCATTCGCTACTTCGCCTAGAAGAACACGGCGTGGTAAACGGGAGGGTTCCATCCTGTGCACATGCCCCAGCCAACGCAGTCGCCTCTGTTTGAGAAGCGCGGTCAGACTGGGTAGCTGTGCGATTTCTAGAACCCTCTGGTTTGTCACCCTGTCTTGCCATGATATGCCCAAGATCCTACGCAGGCAGCGCATATAGAATGAGTTGACACGGCGTTGAATCGCAGTAAAAGATATTAAACTGAATATTGATAACAAAATTATAGATTCCAATTTCGAAGTAGCAACAGAGTTCGAAAAATTTTTCACCGAGATACCAGCATTCACAACTAAGGATTTAAATTCATCACCCTTATGTGCCGTCACATTATTAGAGGAAAACGTTCCTGAGTGTTGTAGAGACCTTTATTTTGAACATGTTTGTACCTCAGATATAGTAAAGGCATTTAGATTTAACATTACATTATTTTGACATTAATTGATTAATTAATGTCAAAAAAACTAGTGACCTCTGGGGGGTCTCCGTCCATGCCGTAAAATCCTTAGTTGAGATTGTAGCGCCTGACTTAGCAGTTATATTCAACAACAGTGTTGACTGTGGCGAGTTTCCTGATCTAATGAAACATAGCAAAATAACTCCTTTATTTAAATCCGGCAGCCACTCTGACCCCACTAACTTTAGACCAATATCTGTGCTGCCAACTTTCAGTAAAATATTTGAAAAATTAGTTCTTTCTCAATTAGTGCGACATTTTAACGTTAATAATTTAATGCATAATAAGCAATTTGGCTTCACACGGGGTCGCTCGACAACCGATGCTGGTGTTGAGCTAATTAAGCATATTTTCGATGCCTGGAAGGAGTCACAAGATGCTTTAGGTATCTTTTGTGATTTATCTAAGGCCTTCGACTGTGTTTGTCATGAAACATTGATCAGGAAACTACATTATTATGGAGTCAGAGGATCAGCACTAAATTTACTCAAGTCCTACTTAAATGGTAGAATACAAAGGGTAGATGTCAATGGACAGAGATCAACTGGGTCATTGGTCTCTATGGGTGTACCACAGGGATCAATATTGGGGCCTTTCCTGTTCCTTATCTACATAAATGACTTGCCATTCCTCGTAAAAACCCACCATGATATAGTATTGTTTGCAGACGACACCTCACTTATTTTCAAACTCAAACGACAGCAACAAGCTCACAGTGATGTAAACAATGCTATCTCTAAAGTAGTGAACTGGTTCAATGTTAATAATTTATTATTAGATGAAAAAAAGACTAAATGTATTAAGTTTGTCACTAATAGTAACGTAAGGAATGAGCAAACAAGTGTCGTTGTGAAGGATGAGGAATTGGAACTGGTAGATAGTACAGTTTTTCTTGGTATAACCTTAGATTCTAAACTTCAGTGGGGTCCCCATATTGTTAACCTCTCGAATAGACTTAGTTCTGCAGCTTTTGCAGTGAGCAAGATCCGTCAGTTAACAGACGTGAAAACAGCTCGATTAGTTTATTTTAGTTACTTTCACAGCATTATGTCATATGGTATTTTACTTTGGGGCAGTGCTTCAGAGATAAATACCATATTTATTCTGCAGAAGAGGGCTATTCGAGCAATATATAAAATGAACCATAGAGACTCGCTTAGAGATAAGTTTAAGGACATTAATATAATGACAGTGCATTGTCAATATATTTATGAGAATATTATCAGCCGAAAAAGTGCATGGAGAGCCTAAGGGTCAATTTTGCATATCAACGTCTGTAGCAAGAATGGAGTAGTGTATAGATAGAAAACTAGATGGCGTTGAAAGCAAGAATGGAGTAGTGTATAGATAGAAAATTAGATGGCGTTGTTGACCAAAAAAGGTTAATGTAGGTGAATTTGCTAATAAATAAAGAAATTCATTAAATTATTACGAGTTTTTATGTTCATTGTCGTTTAAAATACATTTTTTTATATTTTAATTTCAAACGAATGTCACTTAGTCACCGTGGGTAAAACCACATTAGGGAGAGGTAGAAATCGTTTATAAATTTTTGTTATGAGTTTTTCTAAATATGCCTTTGTCTTTAAATACTACTAAGTTAATCGTCTAGTGGCGGTGGCACCCTCATTAGTGCGTTTTCACATTGTCCAATCCGATATCGGATCTAGGACCGATATTCCATACTTTCCGACGTCCGATATCGGATCGGATAATGTAAACTGCAGAGAAATTAAACCCTAAAGATCATCGGTCGACGGCGAGCGCGTCACGTGATGTGTGCTCGCCCGAGCCGGTTCTCCCTCACCGTGCCTCCCCCCCCCCCCCCCCGCCCGCACCAACCAATTACTTTTCTAGCAACCGTCGTTTCTGGATACATATTTGCTCGTTTTTAATATTATAATATTTTGTCGGCTTCCAGCCAAACATCATACAAAAAGACATCACACTTAGCGCCATTGCCAGGATTTGAACTCGGAACACCAAGCGCCCGACCCTTCGTATAACCAGTGCTCTGTTCCCCTAGGCTACCAGTTGAGTTGACAACCTTGTCGAAAATTTGCCTTGCATTACTTCAATGCAATCCGTAATCTATGTCGTCTCAGTGGTCTGTTCTCAAACTCTTCTAATGACTACAGGATAAGGTTGAAATTGGCATAATAATAATGTTAATGTTATTCTTCCGAAATTTTTTATACTACCGCGATTTTACTTCAGAAAAGTATCTCTTGATTTTTCGTGTTTTTATTACTTGCTGGTTAAGGTTGAGATTAAAATAATTTACTTATTTATTGTCTTATTTACTACACTCTAGTTTAGGGGAAATATTATTATTACTTTTCAAGTCATTACATTACTAACTATTGGAAGTATATGGAAAGCATTTAAAAAAATCAAGTTTCCTTTATTAACGAGTATCCCTGTCTTAATGCTCCACCTGCCCCTCTAGCACAACTTGCCTTGTCGCGCGCGAGTCCATACTTGAAGTCGCGCTTTATGTATGGACTCGCGCGCGACAAGGCAAGTTGTGCTAAAGGGTCTGATCTCACATAGGTATTAATTCTAATGTGTGTAAACAAAGTTATCAGACATTGTGATACCTATCAGGGAAAGATTTCTATATTTTTTTTTGTAGAATAGTTATAGTATATGTTGGTTCTTTCTCAGTGAGTTACTGAGACATCCCAGTTTAAATAGCTGTAAAATAATAATGTTTTAAAAAGTATATAGTAAAGTTTATATTATACGTTTATATAAACAAGATTTTCTATTTTAGTTTGTTAGTAAATTAACTATAGTTCGTTTCAAACCTCGGGTAGTTCCATATAACGGGATAATTTAAGTTACCAATTATTGCATGACACTTCAGGTATTTTTTATTATTTTTTATGTCTATGATTAAAGTTATTAACTTATATAGGTAATATGAGCATTATACAATACTAGCTTTTGCCCGCGGCTTCGCTCGAGTTAAATTTGGAAATTGCGAAATGCTCCATACTCAATCCATTTTAGGGAAGAGACCGGGGTTGGAAATACACGAAAAGTAGCCTATGTCACTCTGCAACCCTTCAACTATCCGTTCCATTCTACCGTGAAAGGCGGAAAAACAAACAGAGACAAACACATTTTCCCATTTATAATATTAGTATGGATGGTATATCGTTAATACGATCATTTAATTTACTTCACAAAAATCATAAAATTTTTCACCACACCAACACGAACAAAATACTGACTATAAAACATCAATTTAAATCAAATCCAGCAATCTATTCAATATTTATGATTTAAAAATAATTATTTGTAGGTAAATTCTACCAGCCAGCTCAAGGCATCAAGTTAAAATTTGTATGAAATTACTTTGCACTCTTGTGGATAAAATGCAATTTTGCTATCCGTTATCCAAGAGTGCAAAGTAATTTCATACAAATTTTAACTTGATGTCTTGCCTTAGAATTTACCTAAAAATGATGATTTTGAATCCTAAATATTGAATAAATTGATGGATTTGATTTAGTTTGATGTTTTATAGTCTGTATTTTGTTCGTGGTGGTGTGGTGAAAAATTTTGTGTTTCACTCGGTGGCAAAGTTTGTTTAACCTTCGTGCCTTGAAACCCTCGCAACGCTCAAGATTCCACTTTTTGAACCTCTCGCTACGCTCGCGGTTCAATATTGGAATCTTCCGCTTGCTCGGGTATCAATATTGGCACGTGCGGTTAAACAACAACTTTGCCCCCTTGGCAAAGTTGGATTCCAATATTAAAACAAAAAAAAACCGGCCAAGTGCGAGTCGGGCTCGCGCACAAAGGGTTCCGTAGCAGCAAATAAAAATTACAGTTAAATCAACCTATCTCAAAAACTATAAGAGATACTTTGATCAAACCAAAAATCGTTGAAAGAGTTAATTAGCATGCATCACCTCTATTTTTTTTAGAATTTTATACCCCGTAGTTATAAAAATAGAGGGGGGGGGACATACTTTTTACGACTTTGAGAGCTGATATCTCAAAAACCGTTCACTTTAAGAAAAATGTTTTTTAGAAAACTTTATATCATTTTAAAAGACCTTTCCATTGATACCCCACACGGGTATGTACATCGAAAAAAAAAATTTTCATCCCTCAGTTACATGTATGGGGGGCCCCACCCCCAATTCTTTTTTTTACTATTTAGTGTCATAATTTTGTAGCGGTTCATACAACACATATTCCCATCAAATTTCATCACTGTAGTACTTATAGTTTCCGAGTAAATCGGCTGTGACAGACGGACAGACGGACAGACGGACAGACGGACAGACGGACATGACGAAACTATAAGGGTTCCGTTTTTGCCATTTTGGCTACGGAACCCTAAAAACAAATAACTATTACACATATATATAAACAACCAGAAATAATTAAACGCTGTTGTTTTCATTATTGTATTTATTTTCATTTATTTTTTACTAATACCTGGAGGGCGATTTTTGAATCTCGCATACGGGATTTTGTCACTAAAATACCGGTTGAAAACGGTGACTTGTTTATTATTTTCAGTGACGATTTTCTGAATTCGAACGCGTGAGACTCAAAAATCGGCCCGCTGGTCACGATAATGTTCACTTTTATAATTGCCTAAAACCTTATACAAAGTATTAAAAAAGACGACAACGGCAAAATAAGGTATACAGCATTATCTTCAGAGAATAACTGCAATTACACATTTTATTTTACCCTAAAAGTTCAATTATCTTAAAAACAAGATATATTAAGTTATTTATTTACTTCTAAATAACAGCCTAGATTAATAATCTAATACCTCGGGTGTTGACATGTGTAAATAAATTACAAATATCTTTCTAATATGTATAAAATTTCCACCATTTAACCTTACTGTTTGAGCAGTGGTTTAAAACTTTATTTTGGGTGTTAACTATATTATTAACCGCTATTTTTATAACATATTAAATGGTCTAATTTACAGCCGGATGGCAAATTACTCAACATTTTATTAAGGTTTAGGCTTAAGTTGCATTTCCGATCGGAAAAGGATTGAAGCCTCACCCCAATTAAAAATGTAGGTATTGTAGGTAATATGTGAAATCAAGGAGAACTAAGATTGTTAATTTTTCATTATTTCCAGCATAAATAAATTTTAGTGAATGAATCACATTAAACATAAATTTAAAAAAGCACCTTTATAAATCCTTTCACCTGTACGGTAAAACGAGAGTGGATTACAGGACTGGTAAGGCAATTACCTACTTAATTACCACTTATTAATAAATTGTGTCAAGTTTGAAATTATTATCACTAATTCCAATATAGTCTTGTTATCAAATAATCAAAAGTAATATTTTTTACTTACGTGTTCAATAGAAAAAAAATGTAATTTTAATATATTAAGTATAGGCATATAAAGTGAGGGCTTATATTATAATGTTATTTATACACTTATTTGACACACACTGTTGCATCGATTAACAGTCTTTGTTATACCTACAGGCTTGACCTGGCCAAATGATTATGTCACTAATATTTGGTATAACCCCTTCCTTGTCAATTACATCTTGCAAACGGGAACGCATAGATGCGACAAGATTTTGACAAAAATCTGACCCGCGAATGTTTTCCCATATTTGCAAACAATGAGCTTCTAATGCTTCGGGGGTTCGCTCATTGACGTTATCCCAGCGCTGGACCATAACACCCCAGACATTCTCAATTGGATTTAAATCGGGCGACCTAGCAGGCCACGGAATAACTTTTACTTCATTTTTATTTTGCTCCAACCACCACTTCACAGTATGCGAATTATGAATAGGGCAATTGTCCTGCACTAACGTTATCTGTGTCATTTCGTCTTCAGGATATACGTTTCGAACAGTAGGTAATAACGTTTCCTCTAGCACTTCCACATATGTTTCGCTATTCGCTCGATTGGGAATCCTGACGAGCTCCCCGGCCCTGCTGCACTCATCCAGCCCCACATGTTCACCGAAATACGGCCCGACTCCATGTTAGGCACGACATTGTTGGTATCGTACCGAGTATTATTTCTGCGCCATAAATGAAGACGGCCATGTTGACTTGATCTGAAAGACTTTTCGTCAGTGAAGATGACATTACTCCAGTCGTAGTCTAAGTGATCCTTCGCAAATTGTAATCTTGCCGTTTTGTGTCTGTCTGTGAGAAGAGGCTTAACAGCAGGCCTGCGATTGTGCAAGCCTTCACTGTGAAGAACTCGACGAACCGTGTCCGCACAAGTGCCAAATAAACGGGCATAGTGGCTTGTCGGTTTGAAACCATTTTCCTCATATTCCCTCACCATAAGCTGACGTTGTGAGGGGTCTATAAGGCTCGGTCTGCCAGACCTCTGGCGGTGTGACAGCGACCCTTCCATTTAGAAACGTTGTATCCACAAACTAGCAGTTTTCCACTGTAACAATTTATAAACACGTAATTAAACATAAATTATAACCATATATTGTCTAAAACCAATTGGTAAGGAAATAATAAAACTACTTACATTCACACCGGTTTCTCTAGCTATCTCTGAAATGTTTCTCCCTTCTTCGTGCAACGCAATTATTTGCGATCTTTTGACTACGTCAATATTATTATGCGAACTCATAGTTAAATAAAAAAAGGCACAAAGAAAGCAAAGAACAGGATACCCAGACACAGAAATGAACTGAATGAGTTATACGTGAATTGTAAGGTAGGTAATTAGTAAAGACTCGAATAAGACGGAAATGTCTATCTACCCTCAGTACCCTTATAAGTTTTTTTTCTTAATACAAAAAGTAATGAAATGTATCGAAAAACTTATAGTTATAAAAAATATTATTTGAATTAATTTGAATTATAATAAAATTAAATTATCATCATGCTGTAACTTAAGTTTTACTTCATTGCATACAATTGTTCTTATTTGCCCTCTCTCTTCCACTCATAGCAAGTCGAGCATCGTGCTGTTGCGGACAAAGTTCGTATTTGTTGATGTTGACACAACCAGGGACTAATTTCGTAGGCTTTTTCAATTGGTCATTTGGTGTGGAGGTTCGATGCATGGATAGCTATGCAGGAGGTTCCCAGTTCGAATCCTAGCCGGCGACTATGGAAATTTGTGTTTTGGAATTATTTTAAATTCTGAATGGTTGGTGATGTAAAATGATGGCAGATGTTAAGAATAATTAGTAATTACTTTCCAACGAAAAAATACCAAAAACTACAAAAAGTAAAAATAAATATAAAATTGAACGAACAGTTCGAATAGTGGGTAGGTAGTAGGTAGTGGGCTCTAAAATTAAGATAAATTACTTTTTGCGTCAATTTCGTTTTCAACGCCATCTAGTGAGCTGGAAAAAAACCAACAAGGTTTCTTGGAAGCTACGTTGCGTTCGTTTAACGTGCACGCCAATTTTGTTTAGAGTTCGCCATCCACTTTTGCGGCTGATAGTACATAAAAACATTTGTAATTTTAAGAAAAACTGTGATGTACATAATATAAATACTAGAAATAAACATAAACTCGCGGTGCCCTTCACACGGCTCTGTAAAATTAAAAAATCATTCATGGGTAATTGTGTTCGATTTTATAATAAACTTCCGAATCATATTACTGACTTGTCAATTAATAAATTTAAGAATCATGTAAAGCGTGTACTCATTTCCAAAGCTTATTATACAACACAAGACTACATGAATGATAAAACAACGTGGGATTAATTGTTATTCGAAATGGTTTCTTATTTTTACGTTTTTTATTATTATTATTGTTGATGAAATTAATATTGTATTTTTTTGGACATTGGATTTTTCCTAGAAATATTCTAGACATGTATTTTTATATATACATATACCTAATTATATATTTTTTGTTTAACGATTATTTTTATATGAAATTGTATATTATAGACTCAATATTATTATGAACAATAATTACAACAATAAATTGCTCTGATAATTAGGTTAGATTAAGATCATAACATATATGTAATGAACTATTCATAAGAGCTTGTAACTAGGCCTACATGAATAAAGATATTTTGAATTGAATTGAATTGAATTGTATTAAATTGTTTGAATATCTAGACGACAAATAGGCTAGTTTCCAAGTATTCAAATCAGCTTCTTTTAAGAACTGTCAAAACTATTTGCTAATATGGAATTACTATGAAATACTGAGGAGTGACGTCACGGTCAATTCATTTACTTTATATCTTTCTCTGTGACTTATTAAATAAAAAATATGTTTAAAAATAATTACTGTCCATATTTTTCTTCTAATTATCTGGTGCTTTATTTCGTGCATTGTATAAAATATTTTATTTTAAGTATAGAAAACTATGAACTAGGAACTATGGTGTGGAAGCCCGCTAACACCCGCGGTCGCGGCAAGCCCTTCTTAGATAGAGAGACGACATCTGCCAACTAGCTGGCGATAACTGGATGCGGATGGCAATGGACCAACAAGCGTGGAGGAATGGAGAGGAGGCCTATGTCCGAAGACGGGCGCTTTAGAGGCTGCTATAGATAGATAGATAGATAGGAAACTAGCCTATTATGTAGAATCGTTTTCAATTATGTTCACACCCAGAGGAAAACATTACGACTATACTATGTACTTATACGAAAAGGCGAATTCTCGTCATTCCTCTTTAAATGTTTCTTTTGATCCGCATCTTTATTCCTCTAAATAAAGACGTGTTAAACGCTTGTATTAAGTTAACAAAGAGATTTTTGATGTTTTGAAAACAATTACCTACAGCTTTCATTGTTCTTCTGAATGTTTGAATGGGAGGCACATTAACTGTTACAGGAAATGACGCAATGTTGTATACTTTTCGCTGTTTGTGTTTTTAACAAAACAGGGTGAAGACCGTTTTCACACGGAGCGGTTTCTTTTTATGGATTTAGTAAATGTTTGTTTCTTCAAAGTACCTACAACAGTTCTAAGTTTCAACCGCATAGACATAGTTAAAGTAAAAACTAAATTAAGGCACAGCGGGGCAAATCTCGGTCCATTTTTTCCATGTTTTACAATGTTTACATTATTAAATAGAGTGTCCACCGGTTATATACGGTAGGCGTATTCAGTGGATACGTGTAGAACTCAACATCATAGTGTAATAATGGAAAAAATGGATCAGTTACAATTGGCCCCCAGTCTAAATTTGCCCCGCTGTATGCGTTTATGAATAGAGAGGTTAGAATATCGTGTTATGATGTGACGCGACTGGATGAGGTTCGCATCTTCGTAAATGAAATTGATGTATAATCTCTTTCCAAAATACAAGTGTACTTTTTCTTAGAGAAAACACTCTGATCACGTGAAAATCTAGCTGATTGCCGCTAGCCAGGAAGACACCTATAACAAAGACGATAAAGTTTAAGAAAAAAACGTACCTCAAAGCCCTAGACAAAAAGGTACGGTGGCCTAGATGGCGTTACACCTTTGGGGAACGCTCGGCTAGATGGCGCTAATATTAATATTTGACATTTTAACACATATCAAGCTAAGAATAAGGGCCAAATTGTCAAAACTGATGTTCAAAAGTTTTAAGCTTGTGTCGAGAGATGGCAGTCTATGCACTATGATTACACGTTTTAATTTGACAGTAACTCTCTATAATACTCGATCCTCTTTGCCTATAATTAATATTTATTTTAAGATATCCGTTCATATTATAGGAAAAGCCCAAAACGGCTTCAATCCGGCACTTAAATGCCGGCACGTAATTCTTCTTCAAAGACAAAATTAATCGAAAAATCCTACGCAGTAAGGAAAAATTATAAACCCTCAACGCTTAGTCAAACTGATGAATTATTAAACTCAGATATGAAAGAGCTCAAGTGCCTTATTTCCATTATGAATATAGGACTTTTTGTGGAAAAGTATTAAAGATACTGCGTCCAGTAGCCATCTTAATAGCTTTCGTGCTCTGTGAGTTAAGTTTTAATATTTACTGTGTCAGCGTAGATTAAATATGTATAAGGAGATCATACCATCCCATACATTAAAATGCGACCGCCTAAGAACGCGCTTACACTACACCACACAGATGGCGCCACAAAAAAAATGCCTTGTTGCCATCAATATTTTGTAGATTGGAGTTAAGTGTGACTTTCGAGCCATAAATCTATGTCAAAAGTGACACTTAATGTCATCTACAAGCATAATCGAAAGCTACATTTTTTTGTGGCGCCATCTATGTGTGGTGTAGGTAGTGTATGCGCGTTCTTAGGCGGTCGCATTTAAAATATGGGATGGTACGATCATTTTTAAATCTATGGTGTCAGGCAACTCGGGCATAGGATGGGACAACGCTCAAAAGGTGCAACAGGCGGGGTCCATTCCCCATACAAACGCTCTCAACTATTTCCTCACTGGTTTTTGAAGATAGAGCAATATTTTTTTTCAGCACAGATTATTAATTATTTTTATCTCTGTCGGACCGTTTTGATTTTTTTGATTTTCTTATTTTTAAAGACACTAGAGCCCATCATAAAATTCCAAAAATTATAAAAGTGTTCTCAAGTTAGATCCAATTTCACTATTGGCAATTAAGGAGTTACAGGAAAACGAATTTATAATATTACTATAGGTACTTTCTTTATATATATACACGGTGTTTCCGGTATCACTCAAAACCTCAGACACCCCAACTGATTTTTATTTTTTTAAACTCATCTAGAGTATTCATCTTTTAATCTGATCGTTACTTTTTTTTTAATTGAATTTTTAATTTTCTGTACAGCTCTACTTGACTTTTAGCTCTACACTCAATAAAATAATTGCTAACTACCATCATAAACCATAAGACTATTTATTTGTGGACGTTACTGCAACGACATAAGGTTTACCAATAGACAGCTAAGATGTCACTGTAAAACACTTTAAAGCTTTGTCACAGTAAACTTCAAATTGGACAGGTAATCGCAGTAAGCAAATAAACTCAATATTCAAAATGACAAGGTTGTAATTAGGTACGAGTTCAATTTGTTATGACTTATGATAAACATTAAGATTAAACTGACAAACAACGTCCAAATAACCGGCCAGTATTAATACCCCTAAATACTGAAAAAAGGTAAACAACCTCTAGCAATGCGATATACACAATGTTGTATTACGAGTACAATAGAATGGGCACGTAAAAAATAACTAATAATACTAATTTAAATAAAAATATTACCCCCATCAAGATATAGCTCAATCGATTCTACTCTCGATTCTGAACAAAGTGTTTTCAGGTTTTTAGTGTTAAGTGAAACACGGTGTATATATACTATTATCCTAAACTAGAACGCAGCGTTCTTAGTACTTCACACGTCTTTGAATTCAAGGGGTCAAAAAACTGGAACACTCATCTTACACTCTTACAAATAAATTTATCTCTTATTTCTTATTTATCGTTTCCTTTTTGTCACTTTCAGGTACGCCTACGCGTTGTCGAGCTTCTCCGGCCTACGCGCGTGGGGGGGGGGGGGGGCTAATATTTTCCATACAATGAGGTAGGAGGTCCCAATATTTGACACCCCGGTCCCAATCACGGACGTCATCATCGGTTGCTAAGTCAGCATCAGTTTGTATAAAATTTCGCGCAATGAAATCACAGTCAATTACTTTTGGTTTGTTCTGAACGACTTGTAAAATAGAAATTGTATTTAAAAATATCTGCTCGCAGCGTTTTTTTATTGATTTTCTCGTGCCTTTTTTCTTTCGTGATTAGGGTTGCAAATAGAAAAAAAAACCAAAAGTTTTTTTTGAATTATGAAAAAAAACCAAGCACCATGGTTTTTTTCTAAATTTTTTTTTCAGATGATCATAATAAATAATACGACAACGGTTTTTGAGAGGCGGTGGAGTTGCCAACAGTATTTAGCACAAAACCAGAAATTAAAGTTATTAACCCTTAAATGCATATTGTTGCCATTTGGCTACAATGTATGTATATTTTGTATGTATGTATGTATATTTTGGCTAGTTTATAGCCAAAATATAAGCTGGACTTTTTTATTTATTTTTCTTAGATCCTACATCTCAATCCATCCATACTATCCATACTATCCATCCATCCATACTATCCATCCATACTAATATTATAAATGCGAAAGTAACTCTGTCTGTCTGTCTGTTACGCTTTCCCGCTTAAACCACGCAACCGATTTTGATGAAATTTGGAACAGACAATCTTTAGACCCTGAGACAGAACATAGGCTACTTTTTATTTCGAAAAAAAGGGACGAAGGGGTTGAAAAAGAGGTTGAAAGTTTGTATGGGATTTCTTAATTTTAAAAGATAAAACCATGAAACTTTATATTTTAGCACTTGATAAGAAATCATTAAACATCTTGATAAGGTCGAACGCGATTAATTAACATTATTTTTACCTTTTTTCTTTTTTTTTTTTTGTGTGTCGTGCGGTGGGAAATAAACATTAACTAAAAGCGGGTAGATTATATTTATTTGTCTACCCCGAACATTTATATAAATTAATATCGGGTAGTTTTGTGTTGTTTACATCTCCGGTGACATTTTGCTGGGACGTCAGTCTTCCGCGACCACGGCCAGTGCAACCTGGCCGAAACGTTGGGAAAAAAGGTAAAAATAATGTTAATTAATCGCGTTCGACCTGTATGTGACTTTAAATATGTGTACAAAGCGCGAGAACTTAAAGTGTTATATCATTAAACATCTTGATAAGGGATAGGGATAGGGATAGGGATAGGGATAGCGATAGCGATAGCGATAGCGATAGCGATAGCGATAGCGATGGCGATAGCGATAGCGATAGCGATAGCGATACGGATACGGATAATATGGGTATCGTTAGAGGGATACGGATAATCGGTCGGCGGTCTCTTACAATCAATGTGCTCTAAGACGATCGTTGTTTGCTTGCTTGAAGATTACGTTTGCGATAAGTATAAGCAAAATGTAAAAAATTGTAAGGGATAATAGAAAAAAGTACTTTTTACCCACCGATCATAGTGTCGAAATACGGGCTATGTGGGATGTTTATAAAGGTTTCCCCAGCGTATATAGAATTACCTGTGGTCGATGTGTAATATTCTACAATCATTGCAAGCAAAAGTATTATGTGCAATCGAAATAATCGCAGATAAATATACCTACAGAGAAACCTACGGTCCCTACGGATCCAAATGAAAATCTTAATGAATACTTTTATTACGCGGGCGAAGCCGCGGGTAAAAGCTAGTTACTAAATAAAAACATTACCTATTTCCAACCATTTAAGAAAAAATGGCGGAAAAGTGTGAAAAAACTGGATGATGGTGATTTTTAGTACATGATTCAGGCAGATTTTTTCAGAGTTAGTAACTATTTTATGTTTAATCATTTTATCATAGGGGTTTCTCAAATAGTGTACCTTTTTAATAGCAGTAAAAGTTTTCTTATAAATTTTACTAGTAATTATATATTTATATAAGTAAGATTTAGCCTATTTTACTTCTAACACTGATTTAGTATTAAAATCGATGTTAAATATTTTCTTATTATTTTTCCTAGAGTCAGAAAACCATTGTCTATAACATTATTAATTTCTAGTTAAAAGAAAAAAATCATGCATTTAAGGGTTAAATTAAATTAATTTAATAGTTAACATAAAGTCTAAAAAAAAACCGGCCAAGAGCGTGTCGGGCCACGCTCAGTGTAGGGTTCCGTAGTTTTCCGTATTTTTCTCAAAAACTACTAAACCTATCAAGTTGAAAACAATTTTCCTAGAAAGTCTTTATAAAGTTCTAATTTTGTGATTTTTTTCATATTTTTCAAACATATGGTTCAAAAGTTAGAGGGGGGGGGGGACACACTTTTTTTTCCTTTAGGAGCGATTATTTCCGAAAATATTAATATTATCAAAAAACGATTTTAGTAAACCCTTATTCATTTTTAAATAGCTATCCAACAATATATCACACGTTAGGATTGCAATGAAAAAAAAAATCACTCCCCACTTTATGTGTACGGGGGGTACCCTAATAAAACATTTTTTTCCACTTTTTATTTTTGCACTTTGTCGGCGTGATTGATATACATATTGGTACCAAGTTTCAGGTTTCTAGTGTTACTGAGATTATCCGGGGACGGACGGACGGACGGACGGACGGACGGACAGACAGACATGGCGAAACTATAAGGGTTCCTAGTTGACTACGGAACCCTAAAAACCGTATAAAAGTGTTACTGTTTTGCAAATTTTGAGTTTAAGTCCTTTAGAAAAAAAAACATACTCCAGAAAAAAACTGGTTTTTTTTTCAAGCCAGAAAAAAAGCCGTTTTTTTGCAACCCTATGTCAGATACTGGGCATTTTCAGAATTTGGGACACTGGGGTGTTCGAATTAGCGAAAGTTGGTAACAAAAATTAACTCACTGTCAGTTTTGTGTCACTGATAACTTTAGAGATAAGGGGGTTAGTATATAGAAAAAAGATCCACAGATATAGCTTGTATAGTACCTATGCAATCTATAATGCATTCTATGACCTTTCTCTTTCCGAACAAACACGCACAACTTCTTTGTTTTATATTTATGACGTAAACCAATTTACTTTGCGATATGATGATGTCGCGCGAAGGCAAATTTGTGGCTATTATGATATTGTTCACGTGGATTTAGAACATTTAAAAAAAACCTGATGAAATTGGCAATTACATTGTTCATCTGATTGAGCTGTGTGATGGATAGTTTAACTCTTATAACTGCAAACTGATAAAGTTACCTACTTAATATCTTCAGAGACTTAAATAATGAAATACAGACGTCGCATTTTAATCCAGTTATAAATTCTATGAGGTAAAGTGAGAGCCTTAATAAAACCAAATTAATTATACCATAAATCGTTTACTGGGAGGGATTAAAAGTGTTTTCAATAACGAGATCCTAAAACAACAGGCCTCTCCTCAGTGAACATGGAAACAGTAGGTTCATGTCTCTACACAGAAAGACGTGACAGTGACTAAATGAGCATTTCTTTTTTTTGCCATTTTTTTTATTTTGATTTTTTTAGGGAAATTTAGGTCAAT
The DNA here is from genome assembly GCF_023078275.1 of Leguminivora glycinivorella. Taxonomy (NCBI): domain Eukaryota; kingdom Metazoa; phylum Arthropoda; class Insecta; order Lepidoptera; family Tortricidae; genus Leguminivora; species Leguminivora glycinivorella. The sequence goes on along the minus strand of NC_062991.1, from coordinate 6,348,810 downwards.
TGTACTCAGAATCACGAGTACTTTCAATCTCACTGGGAGACAAAAAGTGTCCCAGAATTTCCATACATTTTTGTTACTTTCCTCTTTTGTTACCCCACACAACATATACGGAAAATGGTAACAAAATTAGAAAAAATCGCATGGGACAATTTTTTTAACTACTAGGATTGAAAAAGCAAGTGATTCTGAGTAGATATAGCATTTTTTTTTTCAAAAATATCACATTTTATAAAAGTGGCGAAAAAAAGTGCTCAAATAGTGCTAAGTTCATTCGGGGAAACGGTAGGTAGTACGGACAAACGGAACGGTCCACTGTGAATAATATACGAGCTGAAACAATGCCACATACGAAGCCTATACTCATACGCATGACAGTATAAGTTTACAGGGCAGATGCCTAAGCTACTTATACTGTATACTAGAGATGGGCCGAATATTCGGTAAATATTCGGTATTCGGCATATTCGGCAAGTTTTTCAATGTTCGTATTCGTCCGAATAATTCGGTTGCATTGCCGAATATTTACCGAATAAACAAAGTAAATAACTAATGAAGATCTTACGTATTCCATTGGATAATAAGCTTCTATTTTAGTAGTTTTTTAAGGAACTGCTAAAAAGAGAGAAACCTATGCGTAATAATATAAATACAAATATTTTGTAAAAAAGTAAAAAAAAAACCGTAGGCAGTTTAAGAGCTGAGAAGAGTTCAGAGTTGTTTTAACTGTTTTAGTTATCCACTAAATCATAAAAACATAGTTGTAGTATCATGTGTAACCATTATCAATCATTTAATGGTTTTAATCTTAACATCCACTTTAAAAATATGGTGTAACCGAATATTCGGCCGAATGTTCGGTTCGGTATGAGCTGAACCGAATGTTCGGCCGAATATTCGTATTCGGCTAAGTTCATATTCGGCCCATCTCTACTGTATACCAATCATTTTCATTTACCAATTCCTTTGTCTCAGGGTACGTAGCCAAATGCACAAACGCTTACTCTACTTCTTTAGTCGTTCCCTCAATGCTGAGGATCGTGACATCATGTCACGTGTGTCACGTGTGTCATGTGTGTACTATTGTCATAGTAGCAATATGTACCGCTCTTCTGCTAGGTCGTTTCGGCTAGGCCGGTAGGTAGCCAAGTCACAGATCAGTTTCGGCCAAGTCACAGACATATATCATATTTTACCCAGAGACATCCAAACATCTACTTATGTCAAATGCGTGACTTTAAAGCTTGAGCTTTCGGGCGCGCGCCTCGTTACGGTCAACAACACAAAAATTATGAACATCAAAACCTGAGACATTTTACAGAATTTTACAAAATTATTTTCACCACACCAACTGTTAAATGCTTACTTTGCTATTCGAAAATAGATAGCAAAATTGCATTTTATCCACAAGAGTGCAAAGTAATTTCATACAAATTTTAACTTGATGTCTTAAGCTGGCTGCTAGAATTTTCTATAAAATGATGATTTTGAATCATAAATATTGAATAAATTGATGGATTTGATTTAATTTGATGTTTTATAGTTATATTTTGTTCGTGTTGGTGTGGTGAAAAATGTTGTGTTTCACTCGGTGGCAAAGTTTGTTTAATCTTCGTGCCTTGAAACCCACACAACGCTCAAGATTCCACTTTTTGAACCACTCGCTATGCTTGCGGTTCAATATTGGAATCTTTCGCTTGCTCGGGTATCAATATTGGCACGTGCGGTTAAACAACTACTTTGCCCCCTTGTAAAACAAATAACTATTAGAATACAATGATTTGAGCAGCGCCATTAAGTAATAGCATCTTACACCATTGTTATCGATAAGACCTTCATAATTATTGTTAAATAATTATGTTACTTTTAAATCTGTCATCTTTGTGGTGCAATAAAGAATATTTACTTACATACTTACCGTTACACAGCCCAAATTCAACCCTAGTTAAAACTCATTTTTATAAATACCTATTCTTAAATTACACCAGGGCTGGTTATGAACGTTGACACAACAGAACTACAGTAGCAAAAGTATGAAGTCGCAAACACATGTTACAAAAAGTTTTGTCCCCACGGGTTTACCTACTGTGTTCGTGTGAACTATGACAGTGGTATTGTCACTAACTTCGTGGTTTTAATTAAAAATCAAACAGGTCCCGTCAGTCGGAGGTCAACATTCTTTTCCCCTCACTAGCTCGGAACCTGACCTTGAATAAAGTCAAATTAACTGCTTTAAAATTGATAAAAGTAGGTGAATCTAGTAATAAAGATGACCACCTGCGGAGCTACTGGAAGCAGTGATAAACGATTTTTTTCCGTTGTAGTTTCCTCGCTGTAGTGAGGGGAAAAGTTTTGTGTTACACTCGGGTGCAAATGTATTTTACTTCTCGTGTGTTAAAAAACTCACAAGTTCAGGATTCTATTCTCGAACGACTCACTTCGCTCGTGGTTCAACTATAGAATCCTTTCACTTGCTCGTTCTTCAATTCCACAGTCGGCGTTAAAATACAACTTTGCCCCCTTGTACAAATAACTATTGTTGAAGTACTATAAGGTGTAAGAGGGTTTTCGATTTGATTTTGATGATAATACCTACATAGCTTGTACAGGCTCTAACTTCTAAATTAAAGTATTTACCTATAAACAACCAACTCACTAAATTAATTATGAAATTTTCTCTAATGCACGTTTAGAAAAACGCACGTATACAGCTGAATCAGTCGATCTTATTTGTAAAATTTGGACAATTTTGAATATTAAAACGGGTAAATTTATAATTCGTATATCCTGTACCACAATCATTTCAGACTAGATTTTTATTTTAAGTTTTTGAAAAAGAGTAAACTAGCCTAAGGCGAATTCAATTTTTTTCAGAAATTACCTAAAATTAAGTGACAATTTCTTTGAAAATCTACATCACATCGAAGTAAGTTTTGTACTAAATTAATCTGCAACGTTTACTTAAATTGCTGTTATGCCTTAGTGATTATAAATTGCTATTATTGATTTTTGCCAATTTTTTGAAAACGAGCCTTCACCGGTACAATTATTACCACTTTTGGACATTTTCTCATATTTTGTTAGACCAAGTAGAAAAAGTCCTATAATGTGATATATATTTATAAACTACTCGCAAAGCCCTTTAATTTGATACCACACACGGTATGATCGAGCGCTCGGTTGCAATTTCACTATTTTTAACACGAAAGCCCTCTTAAAAGGTCCGAGGTTGTTTTTATAGCCCTCGATTTATGACTAAAATAGCAGTTATTGTGTCGTTAAAATATCGTGGGTCGCTTCTAGAATATTCTAACTTGTTATGACTCTATTTTGTACCTGCAAGTTTTTACGATATCAAGTCAAAATATTATTTTCAGTACAGATGGTATTTTTTTTACGCACTAGTGCGAGAAGTGGTTCATTATATGCCAAGTCGAAACTTCGGAGGCTCATCTGTACTGAAAAACGTCGTACGATACACGTGCGAAAAGGAAATTCGTAACTCGTGTCGATTTAAAACACTCCCTTCGGTCGTGTTTTAATTTATCGCCACTCGTTTCGAACTTCCTTTTTTACGCACTTGTATCGTAATGTACTATTATTTTAACTACAGTCAAGTTTCCTATTGCTTACTGTAAAGAGTTATTCGGTAGGGACTGTATAGTGTTCTGAAAAATGTAGTTGGTACTTGACCCTCTATAAATGTTTGATACATAACCACACTTTTCCACGTCACGGGACACCGGGACATCAAGCGTCAAACAGGGACATATCCCGGTGTAGGTACAGGATGGATTGCAACCCTTGTCTACGTAGAGGTGGAATCCATATGTTTTGTCAAAGTAAATAGTTGTAGTGTGACTGTACATATACATTATACATATCGTCACTACTTTAAAAAAAACTTGTATCTTCGTATGTCAATGAAAAGAAAATTGTAGTAAGTATGTATGGAATGGAATGCAGACTTACTGCGTTTTAACTTTGAGAAGCAGCGTGAGATACGAGATTTTTTCAAAGTAGTGACGATATACAAAGACAAGAGGTTAACTTCGTCCAACTGAAAGGACTTTTTTACTAATTCTTACTTCCGTACGACGGACAATCCATTCATCTATCCACCAGCTCTTCCATTTACAAAATTGCAATCGGTATATGGTAACCCTACTCACAAAGATGTCGCAACCACGATATTTCAGCGTTGAGTTACGGGGGCGGACGAGTCAGAGACATGTCGGATCTAGTTTATAAATTGTTATACCGGGTGGGCCCTGTAACAAAAGCAAAAAAATAAACTCTTTGACGACCGGTCTGGCGCAGTGGGTAGTGGCCCTGCCTGCTACACCGCGGTCCCGTGTTCGAATCCCGGTAAGGGCATTTATTTGTGTGATGAGCACAGATATTTGTTCCTGAGTCATGGATGTTTTCTATGTATGTAAGTATTTATATATTATGTATGTCTGAGTACCCACAACACAGGCCTTCTTGAGCTTACCGTGGGCCTCAGTCAATCTGTGTAAGAATGTCCTATAATATAATATAAAAACAAACTGTAGCCTATACTATACTCCTTACACTGGCCAACATTTGTTCAGCTACATTTAAAAGTAACTTGTATTTTGATTTTTATCACCCTTGAAAGTTTTTACTGAGGTAATGCACTGCGAATTTTGTTAAATCCACAGACCAACCCCTATAGACATCCATTACAAGACGACTCGCGGTCGCCAGCCTTCCTAGTATTTGCACTGATATAAGCGCGGGCGCTCGCCGTGCCCGATCAGTATCGACCAAGTAACAGACCCGAAAGCAGCGCGTGTTTTTCGCACTAAAAAATTGGAAAAGGGTATTTTGATGCCTTAAAGATGTCCACCTGTAGTGTGAAATGGTGTGGAAAGGTAACAAGAAGCTCAAATTTAAAAACAGACGGCATTACATTCCACAAATAAGTCATATTTATAATTTATTCAGAGCCGGCATAGGTCAACTTACATTGGCCACTTACGCGTCAGTAGAGGGACAGTCATACTTCTGTCCCTTTTCATCTGGCGCGACTGCCCGCCGTCCTTGAAACGGCCAATCACAGCGCGCTTAACACATTCCCCGCCCGCTCCTCGCACCCCAAACACTGGTGACTCGTATCGCGAACAAAATATACAAGATTGCCACTCTATAGGAGGTTCTCTGTGGTTAAATCATAGAAATCGTTGATAACTTGCATAGCATATGAGAATAGTTGATTTTTCATAGAATCTGTCATTCCTATTGCTTATTATTTTCGTTTGGAGTTGGTCGATATTTACCTATACATTTACGGAAATTTAAGGTTTATCACATTCGAAACATACAACATAGATATAAAGTACGATTGTCAACTTGGCTATGGAACTAGGTAACAAATCAAATTATTTTCAGCTTTTAACTTGGCTATGTTAAAGCCATAAAATAACCCATGTTGAAATAAGGTAGCTACGCATGACAGATTACAAACCAAACGGTTGTTCCATTCTCCATGATTGACTTTTATTTTTTTATCCAATACAACACGCAATATATAACGATCAGGCATTGTCTGGTTATAAATAGCCTAATCAATTCCATTTCATCGATCAAACCTCCCGAGCGGAATTACCCACAAAACCAATAACAAATACTGGTACATATAATAGTCTAAGAGCTGGCTACATATTTTATATAACATCTTTAGTTCAACCTTCAGTTTTGCGCCCACGCCCCATGTACATTTAGTGATTGCACCGCAGGGTTAGCACATAATTGGCGCTAGATCGACTGCCGGTCCTTATACAATTAATACAATAAGAAAAAGACTTACTATCGCGACAATCTTGTGCTAGCCCTGCAGTGATGCTTACAGCTTAGAGCATCCCACTATTACCGAAATTTCATATGTAAAGAGCGTTTGACCGATTATTATTGTGGCCATATAGAAAAGCTTGTGACTGCCGACGTGTTAAAGCCGATTTGTCTGGTCTATAGCGAATTTATTATTAGCTTTCTACGAAACATGACCAGAGTGCCTAATGAGACAATCAAAAATCGCTGTATCTGTCACAGTTTCTACATTTCAAAGACGAATAGAACATGATAATTGTGACTAAAAAAAGAACTAACATCAAGAAAATTGAGAAAAACAATATCCTTCATATGACAAGTCGAATTGAATCTTCCTTCAAAAATCTCGAGGCTAGTAATGCAGCTCTCTGAATCATTTCAGTAATTACAAAGCCACAAAGTAAGCTTGAATAATCTGCTACTAGCTCTTGGCCTATGCAGTGCATTCGACCATGTGAGCCAAACGTGCTTAAATCCGAGCCGAACCATTTGCACGTTATCCTCAATTAAAGTGGGGGCGTAAGCAGAGTCACTGGCCCATGAAGATAACGCCGAGCGCAGCAGTTGTATTGGACTGTAAGTAATTTGTGTGTGGGTTTGTTCTTGACTTAGTGTACAGTCTGACCAAAAAGAACAAAAATTAAAAAGTGGCAACATCGTAGTATCGTCCCGTTTTTTCACACATGTTGATTTGAAAGGGGTGACACTACCAATACCATGTTGCCACTTTTTAATTTCTACTATTTTTGGTCAGACTTAAGACGCTGACAACACCGAATGGCCTTGACGCTAGCGACACTGTTTATTCGCATGGGAGTGAGAGCTAGGGCTTCCAAATACCGGACCTTATCCAATACCGGTATTCATTCCGGTATTGGCGATTTCAATACCGGGATCCCGGGATCCCGGTATTGGACTCGGGAAAATATATAAACCAAGTAATTTGCCTAAAAGCATCTTCATACATAGAATTGGAAGCCCTAGTGAGAGCGCGATGCCACCATAGATTTAGAATTATTAACCTAGATTGTGGAATCACATTTTTTGCTATACTAAATTGAACCTTATCACTGAGACAGAAAGGTGATCGTATCAGACTAGCGAAAACGGTCCACATGAGAGGGCATTGTTTGGGCTGGTGTCCCTCTCGCACGTGTGGCCAGTGTTAATGAGGTTACCATAGTAGTAGTATTTTTATCTGTATATTACCTGACTTTATAACTTCTTATATTATTTTAGTGTTATATTCAAACTAGGGTTTCGATATATTTCAAAGAATTGGAATATAATTATAATGTAATTATTTTGATGCCAATAAATCAAAGATTTGTATAATTAAAAATATGTTCAAATGGGTATTAGTAGATTTGGTAGTAACTTTGAAAATTGACTAGTATCCCCAATGTATGACAGTGATGACGTCACTGAATAATGTTGACATTGTCAGTAAGTGCGAGAGGGACACCAGCCCAAACAATGACCTCTCATGTGGACACACTTTTTGACCTAACTACTCATTCTGGTTTAACTGTAATTCTGTGGATGCCACTAAAAGAAGTACGCTTGGTACGAAATGCAGCGGGGCGAGGCGCGCGGCGTGAATGTCAAATAATTTGAAGCTCATACAAGTGTGAGTGTGTGTGTGTGTGAAGAGTGGCACTGAAGCTTTAATAGTTTCATGTGCTCTGCCTACCCCTTTATGGGATACAAGCGTGATTGTATGTATGTATGTATGTATGTCATACAAGTGCTGTATGGTTAGCATTATGCTGAGGCGGGACCATTTCGTGGTAAACGATAATTTTTATATTATGTTCTAATAATTAAATGTTTGTATTTTTAATACCTATTGTAATTTACCACGAATAAACGATTTCTATTCTATTCTATTCTATTCTATTCCTGACTCCTGAGTCGACGCTGCATAGGGGACGCTCGACCACTCGCTGCACGCCCCGCCGAACGCTCCACTCCGAGCGTTCACTCAGGCCTAGCAATGCACGGACGAGAAGTTTCCAAAGTTGCAGAACTTTCCTTATGAGAATTTTCGGTAACTTCCAATGTTCTCGAGAACGAAAATTTATCAGTTTTTTTTCTTTATTATTATAAATGGGCTTACTCTTGGCCACAGACTAGCCAAAGGCAAAAACGTGGCCTACGATGGAATGAGCTCGCCCAGAAGATGCCTGTTCACTCTTGATTTGAAGGTTGCCGGGTTATATGAGCTCGGAAAATATAGCCGCCGGCAAGGAATTCCACTCCTTGGCAGTGCGCATAAGAAAAGAAGAAGCAAAGCGCGTCGTGCGGATTCGTGGAATATCTACCAAGTAAGGATGGAGACCGGCCGTGCTTCTAAGAGTCCGATGGTAGAATACTTAGTAACTTCGTAGTTCATACCATGATTAACAGACCTTACACTGTCTTACGCGTAATATCAAAGACATATGTAACTCCGTATAACCGGATAAAGCCTAAGAAAAAAACGTACCTCAAAGCCCTAGAGAAAAAGGTACGGTGGGTAAAGGTAATATGGGTCAAATTGTCAAAACTGAGGTTCAAAAGTTCTAAGCTTGTGTCGAGAGATGGCAGTCTATGCACTGTGATTACACATTTTACTTTGACAGTAACTCTCTTTAATACTCTATCCTCTTTGGTAATTACACATTTTACTTTGACAGTAACTCTCTATAATACTCGATCCTCTTTGGTAATATCAATATCGTTGAGCGGGTACGCATAAACAAACATTCTACACAGATATGTAGCTACTAACATAAAAAAGATGTGCCACGAAATGGCCTCATCTCAGCATGTTGCTGGCGAGTTTTAGCGCTGATCTTCCTATATGAGACCATTTAATGAGGAACATTACGAAAGGCATCAAAAAGGGGGAAACACAAAATAAGCCGGAATAAGTTTAGCATGCCAAAATGCTTTCGGTACGGCTTTGTGAGACATGAAAATCACTTCCCTACCTCAATTGTCCTTATTTCTAGATAGTTTTCTCTACGGAACTCGTGAAATCAAATGAACACATCTTACCTAATTGGTTTAATGTGTCTACCATTAAAACCTTAAGGCAGGGACTTTAATACCTACGGGAAATAACTATCCGGGAGGATTCAACATGCATAATTAGTAATAAATGTTATAAACTCTTTATTTACATGAACATATTTACATAATTATATAAGAAACTAAGACTAAACTTAAAAGCTAGCTAATGTCTAAAATAGGCCCTTGAGGCATTGTACCAAGGATACTGGCGACATTTCCTCGCTATATCGCAATGCTGATACGTTGAGCGAGGAAGTCGCCAGCTCTTCGGTCACCGTTACCTCAACCAGACGCTTCGCGATTTCTGTGAACAACTTGTTCGCGCTGGGACCCCATGGACCTAGAGTTTCTACACCAAATAAATTAGTAATTAGTAAAAAAAAACAATATTTTTATATCTCCATTAACGGTGCTATAAACGGGCAACACAATTGGCAGCAATTCACATACAATTGCCGGATTTGTTCAATACGCACCAACTATCGTTGTTAGTATGGAACAAACGCGGCAATAGTATCTGAATTGCTGGCAATTGTGTTGCCCGTGTAACATCGCCTTTACTACTACTGGCCTTAGCGCTGCGTCTATTTCAGACGATTTATGGTGCAATGTCCGAGAGACGTCGCTTTTGATGACTAAAGAGACCTAAGCGATCGCGACATACCTAATTTGCCACATATCTGACAAGGAAAGCTTGCAACCGATTGCGACGTTTCGCTATGGTGTCTTATTTCCTTTTTGTCAGCAAGTGCCGCAAACCAGGTCTCATCGACGAACTTGCGACCATCTCCAACGCACTTTCGCCACTCCGTCCGCTTCTCCGCAAGCATCTCCCAGTTTTGGTAGTCGATTTTAAAGGCTGCCATGCCCCTCTTGGCGCATTCTTTGAAGCGAAGCAATGGTCTCCCAACATCTCTTTTGGCATTCGCTACTTCGCCTAAGAAGAACACGGCGTGGTAAACGGGAGGGTAAACGTCATATACGTCGTCGTAAATTAATATTTTGAACGAAGTTGTTTCGCTCCAGTTTCGAGTTAATTAAGTCGTCTTTATATCAAAAATATTAACCGTATCTCATACTTAAACGTACGATAATTCGCTCCGTTCCGCGCTACCCTTTGTAATCCCTCCCTGAAAATTAATTATGGCCTAATTAATGTGGAACCCAGTTAGCCGGATCTCATTAGTCCATTATGGGTGCATAATCGCTTTAGATGCCAATTTGGGACAATTACGGAAATTAGTATCGTGAATTTGTAGATTTGAGAAGTTAGAGTGCTTCGCTTTTCTCTTTTTAGGGTTCCGTAGTATAAACTCAGTTTTTTTATAGCAACTCAAGTGGGAATGGGCTCATGTCTGTCGCAGAGGATGACGATAGATGGGGCCAGCTAGTATTGCTATGGCGACCTTGACCAGGAAGCCGAAGTGAAGAGAAACCACGATGGTCGGACGACATCAAAAAAATGGCAGGGCAAACCTGGCACAGAACCGCCACTGTCTGTCTGTCTATCATTTTCCACCATGTCTGTCACGTCCATAAGCTACAATGACTGCTTACAATCAAGGCAGAGCTTACGTTCTTACTACCGACGTGGTAAAAATGTATAAAACATTTCGAGAGCTATTTCGCAAATAAAATAAGTTCCTCGTTTCGGAACTCATTCCAAACTTAATTATCATAACTCCACCCTAGGTAATCTCAGCAATAACTTGGAAAATCCAGCTCTCAGCAAAAGTGGAATAAGCAGACCGAGTTTCTAGCAAACTAAGAGGAGGATATCTTTAATGAAATTGGAAGTCACTTCTGAGTAATATTTATTCAACGGCGATGGTTGGTCACGAATATACTCTTTTTTACTTAAAATACGTATATATTCATCTGTTCTGTATTTGGCAGAAAACACCCGAGGTCGTGAGTTCAAACCTCCCTGGCACTCAATAGTATTGATGATTCTGGTTTAAAAAAATACAAAAAGAGGGTCAAAGATTTTAAACAATCAAATTAAGGGCTACATTGAAGTCGTTCAATCAATGCCAATAATATAATATAATGGTTCACTTTTTCATTACGAAATAAATAAATAAATAAATATTGGGGACACCTTACACAGATCAACTTAGCCCCAAACTAAGCAAAGCTTGTACTATGGGTGCTAAGCGACGATATACATACGTAAATAGATAAATACATACTTATATACATAGAAAACATCCATGACTCAGGAAAAAATATCTGTGATCATCACACACATAATTTAAATGCCCATACCGGGATTCGAACCCAGGACCACGGCTTAGCAGGCAGGATCACTACCGACTGAGCCAGACCGGTCGTCAGAATTCAGCTAAATATCAGTGTTACTTGCGCTGCTCTTCCATAGGGCTCAGTCAGTAACCACGACAAAAAATACACATTTCAAAACAACGAAAAAAAGCTTTAGCCAATTTTATGTAAATGGGCTTACTCTTGGCCACAGACTAGCCAAAGGCAAAGACGCCCAGAAGATGCCTGTTCACCCTAGATTTGAGGTTGCCGGGGAATGCCACTCCTTGACAGTGCGCATAAGAAAAGAAGACGCAAAGCCAAAGTAATTTACCGCTAGGTACATAACATAACCTTTTCATATAGCACAATCAGTAAGCGGTAGACCTAACTGTTTAAAAGGATCCCTCCATGTTACAACATAAGTGTACTTACGTCACTAAAGGTCGAAGCACCCCTACCGCGAGTTCACTGTTTACAATACGTTACTCGATATCGTAAACGCCACGGAAAGTAGGTACATTACGACGCAAGTGCGGAAAAGAGGAAATTCGAAACGAGTGGGGATAAATTTAAAACACTACTGAAGGGACTTCGCACAAGTTACAAACGTCATTTAAGTGTTTGTTTAAATATGTAACTAATATTTTTTATATTATATGTACCTACATAAGTAGTGTAATCTACATATCTGCTAACTAGAGACTCATACCTGCAGACAAACTGTAGATGCAGTTTTGCAGGAATATGTTTTAATTATAAGTCATATACTGTAATTGATAATAACAATAATAAATAAATAAATAAAAATAAAGTGTGGCAAAATAGCACCACATGTACTGAAAATGTATACGTTCTACTAACCTGTTGGGGTTCCCTTACTCCATACAAAGAATATAATTTTCTAGAACATTTACGCTATCAAGTAACTTTATTATTTCTCTTTATTTATTTTAAGTCTTAGGCTAGGCTATTTATAATACAAAACAATAAAAAAACATATAGACATATTATAAAAAAACCTAACCTAGGGTCCCGCCAGCAGCGGGGCAGGGCCCAAGCTGCCGATGGCTAGGGCTGCAGAGGGAGGAACCGTGGACTATCCGCGCCACTTTATTATTATTATTATAAATAGGCTCATGACCACAGGGTAGCAGAGGCGAAGACGTGGCCTACGATGGAGCTCGCCAAGAAGGTGTATGTTCACTCAATTACCGTCCAAAACTCGTGGTACGGGTTCGGTCCTCTCATTTGCATACTCCCATCCTCCCAAGATTGCTTCATCGAGCCTGTTCGGGCGGAAAATTCCAAAATAACATGCTACGTGTTTTGTTTGTTACACACTTAACGCCCGTTGTGCGAACACAATAATTATATTTCTGAATAACTTGGAAGTTATGTTAAACAGAGCAATAATTAGGGGGTGTTTACATGTTACAAGTTTTATGTCACACGGTAAAATTACCGCGAGAAATTATAGTCGTTTCAAACATCGCGTTACTAAAAGTTATGTATATAACTAAAGTAACGTTTTTAGGGTTCCGTAGTCAACTAGGAACCTTTATAGTTTCGCCATGTCTGTCTGTCCGTCCGTTCGCGGATAATCTCAGTAACCATTAGCACTAGAAAGCTACCTGTACATGTACATATTGGTACCAAATTTCGGTACCAATATGTACATCAATCACGCCGACAAAGTGCAAAAATAAAAAGTGGAAAAAAATGTTTTATTAGGGTAGTGATTTTTTTTTCATTGCAATGCTAACGTGTGATATATTGTTGGATAGGTAATTAAAAATGAATAAGGGTTTACTAAAATTGTTTTTTGATAATATAAATATTTTCGGAAATAATCGCTCCTAAAGGAAAAAAGGTGTCCCCCCTCTAACTTTTGAACCATATGTTTAAAAAATATGAAAAAATCAGAAAAGTAAAACTTTATAAAAACTTTCTAGGAAAATTGTTTTGAACTTTGAAAACTACGGAACCCTACACTGAGCGTGGCCCGACACGCTCTTGGCCGGTTTTAACATTAATTATTACACGACTCAAATTAGATTGTGAGACTTGATATGAAAGTAAGCGAATTATAAAATAAAATAAATAAATATTATAGGACATTCTTACACAGATTGACTGAGGCCCACGGTTAGCTCAAGAAGGCTTGTGTTGTGATGACTCGGGAACAAATATCTGTGCTCATCACACAAATAATTGCCCATAAAGGGATTCGAACTCGGGACCGCGGCGTAGCAGGCAGGGTCACTACCGACTGCGCCAGGCCGATCAAATTATGAGATGACGGGTGATTGAGAGACGAGACCAGACAAGGGTCTGCGTGGGTGCTGTGGACTTGCGTGCGACAAGGCAAGTTGTGCTAAAGGTAGCACAACTTGCCTTGTCGCACGCAAGTACATACATCAAGCGCGACTTCAAGTATGGACAAGGCAAGTTTTGCTACAGGGTCAGGTATGGAAGAGGAAGACGCTACGCCGACCCCAAATGAATGGGATGAGGACAAACGAATGACTATAATTTTGTTCTACTTACATTAGTATTAAAAATTATAGTATATACTTCCTATTTTTCATACAATTTTGATATTACCTTCAATATGTCTTCATCGTTTACGTGTTTTGAATTTTCAATACATTGCATTTTGGAATAAGCTGTGCTTAAAATCAAGTCACGTTTAAAAAGCCCTGAACGGTTATTTTATTAACCCTTAAATGCATGATTTTTTATTTTAACGAGAAATTAATATATGTGATAGACAATGGTTTTCTGACTCTAGGAAAAATAATAAAAAAATATTTAACATCGATTTTAATACGAAATCAGTGTTGTTAAATATTATTTATATAAATATGTCATTATTGATAAAATGTATATGAAAAGTTTTACTACAATTAGAAAGGTATACTATTTTTGTCAAACCTCAAATATTTATCATTAAATAATTATAATTACTAACTCTGAAGAAAATCTGCCTAAATCATATACTAAAAATCGCCATCATCCAGTTTTTTCACACTTTTCCGCCATTTTATCTTAATCCTTAATTCTTAAATGCATTATTATATTTTTTTGGTTGAAAATAATGTTTTCATTTAGTCAATTAGATGTAGGATCTAGGAAAAATAAATTAATAAAGTCCAGCTTATAATTTGGCTAGTTTATTTAAAAATGTATACTTTTATATTGTAGCCAAATGGCAACATCATTCATTTAAGGGTTAAGTCTGATAAATACAGAATACAATTTAATATTGTTGATCATACTACAATTTTCTTACGCAAATCTACGAGTATGTTCAATTGTAATATACGTAATAGCTCTGAATTCAATTCGTAACATTTGGCTAAGTATTAAAAACCACAACCAGTGCTCAGGTCATTGTGACTTTCATAAAACTTTCAATTGTTCACACAATTACGTGAAAGACGAAAGCGAGTCACGGGTGTTATATAACTAATCCGTCTAGCGTCTGGTTCTGTAATATTCTAGTACCTAAAACTAATCCAAAATCATGCTAAAAGACCTATAAGTACTCGTAAGATACTCGTAGGTAAGTACTCGTAAGGTACTTATAGCATGGAAGTCGATATTTGCCCCGCTGTACCTTATATTTATATACGGATGTACTCACGTTAATATATCGCGTTTGGCGACATGTTTCGAGCCATATGGAGACCCATCATCAGGCATGAGTACAGATAGACCCTGTGCACTGCAACACATATGACTCGAAACATGCATTCAAATATTTCTCACGCATATGATATACACTTTGCTCTATACACGGTGTTACATGAGGGAACGGAATAATTTTAACAGCGTTTTCCTATCATATTAGAAGAGTAAAATGTCATGTAATACATTTTTCTGGATTTCGCCTACTTTCAGAGTTATAAACATTTAAAAAATATCAATTACTTATTATTTCTGAAAACAAAATGCTGTTTTGATGGCGATGATGCCGTTATCGGAATTAATCTAATTATTCTCGTTGATAGATATCAAAAAGTAACTAGTGAATCATTGAATAATAAGTATTTTTTTAGAAATAAATTGTAAATTTATATTTTAAGTGTCAGTTTTATGAATAAAATTTACTTTTTATGTAAAAAAAAATTGAAGCAAACGCGGCAACGGTATGTGAATTGCTGGCAATTGTGTTGCCCGAGTAGCATCACCTTAAAAGGACTAAAAGAGTTGCAAATCCTCGCGTACCGAAATCATTATTTTTTAAAGATTTTATTGCTGTTAAAATACTCTTGAATTTGCTAGCAACTTCCTAGACAGGCCTTATCATATAATTAAAACTGGTTTTAATTATAGCCCCGCAGCTCCGAAGTGTTATTCCTAACACTTGCAACGCTTGAGCGAGTTAAAATGGGTTAAAATGATAATAGTTATTTGTTTTACAAGGGGGCAAAGTAGTTGTTTAACCGCACGTGCCAATATTGATACCTGAGCAAGCGAAAGATTCCAATATTGAACCGCGAGCGTAGCGAGTGGTTCCAAAAGTGGAATCTTGAGCGTTGCGAGGGTATTAAGGCACGAAGGTTAAACAAACTTTGCTACCGAGTGAAACACAACATTTTTCACCACACCAACACGAACAAAATACTAACTATAAAACATCAAAATAAATCAAATCCATCAATTTATTCAATATTTATGATTCAAAATCATCATTTTATAGATAAAATCTAGCAGCCAGAGTAAGACATCGAGTTAAAATTTGTATGAAATTACTTTGCCCCCTTGTGGATAAAATGCAATTTTGCTATCTGTTTTCGAATAGCAAATAAAGCCTTTACCAGTTGGTGTGGTGAAAATTAAATTTTAGGTACACGAATAACTTCCCTGGCCCCGTAGCCGAATGGCATTTCTACGACGCGAAACGAAAACGAAACGCCGCGAAAGATAGTCTGGCTCTGTCGCGCCAATACGCAGGAGCGATATAGATAGATATCTACGAGCGTTTCGTTTCATGAGCGTTTCGTGAGCGTTTGTGCCATTCGGCTACGCACGCTGTGCATAAACTGACGCATTTACCTATTCCCAAATGGGGTCAGTCGAACACATTGAACTCTTAATAGCAATTAGCAATTAAGGGGTTGAAAGAAAACGAGCTTGAACTTGCAGGAGCAATTGAACCCATATTCACAGTCGACGTCTACGACACTCATCAATTTTCTTAACCTTCAAATCTAGGGTCTTCTGGGCGAGCTCACTCCATCGTAGGCCACGACTTTGCCTTTGGCTAGTCTCTGGCCAAGAGTAAGCCCATTTATAATTTACATACATATATACAATCATACATACATACAATCACGCCTGTATCCCATAAAGGGGTAGGCAGAACACATGAAACTACTAAAGCTTCAGTGCCACTCTTGGCAAATAAGGGGTTGAAAGAAAACGAAACTGTGACATTGCAGTGACAGGTTGCCAGCCTGTCGCCTACGCCACAATTTTAACTAACGCATGCCTTGAAATGTTTGAGCCTGAACTCAATTGTTTAAATAAAACAGTATAAAATATTACCATTTCTTTTAATGGAATTTAAATTACAGGTTTTTGTCTAGGACACGCGACAGAGAGAGTTTTCGATTAGTAAAAAAAGGGACGCTGGTGACGCGCACCGTGCTTTTATAGTGTCGCGACGGGGGAAACCGCGGCGCTTCAGTCTTCATTCCTATTGGTCCGGCAGGTCGAGGCTCTGGCCGCTGCTCATTGGATCAGCGGGGTGACCGGAGGTTGGCTATCCTGTCTGTGTTGCCAGTCAGGGCGTTAACATACTCCGGGGCGCTGAAAGACTCTCTTTCAGGATTCTTGTTGTGACGAGAGCGGGCATATTCTGTTCAGCGCACGCTTGATCACCCCTCTAGCGGTATTGATGTCTGCCACGCGAGGTACGCCATCCTTCCCGTGGTATAGTTTGACGACTCTGCCCATGCGCCAGAGCAACGGCGGTAAGCCCTCCTCCTTGATGAGTACTACTTCTCCCAGTTGTAGGTCACGTTGCCTCTCGCGCCATTTGTAGCGTTGCTGTTGTAGAGACACGTACTCGGCCGACCAGCGCTTCCAGAAGTGTTGCCGTAGCTGCTCCAGCCTCAGGTAGCGGTCCAGGCGGTGCGGGTTGCGGTCGTCGAGCGGCGGGCCCGGCAGCGACGTGAGCGGCCTAAAAATGAGAAAGTGCCCGGGAGTAAGGGGTGTAAAGTCTAAGGGGGAGGGAGAGAGTGGACAGAGAGGCCTACTGTTTAATATTGCCTCCACTTGGCTAAAGAGGGATGCAATTTCTTCAAATGTGAGATGGGTGTTACCCAAAACTCTTTTAAGATGAAATTTTGCGCTCCTTATGCCGGCCTCGGCGTAACCGTTGAAATTTGGCGCGTAAGCTGGTGCGAATTTGAATTTAATTCCTTGACCAGCTGCAAATTCAGAGAGGTCACTTTCATATAACTTAAAAAAATCATTAATTTCTTTAGCTGCAGCTACAAAGTTTCTGCCATTATCGCAAAACAATTCCGCAGGTCTGCCGCGCCTAGCGATAAACCTGCGTAGAGCTAGCACAAATGCATCTTTAGATAAGTCGCTCACAGCTTCTATATGAACACATTTATATCTTAAGCATATAAACAGACACAAGTAACATTTGGTGATTTTGCATCCACGCCCCCGGCGATCTGTTATTAAATAGGGCCCTGCCATGTCTACAGCTGTTAACGTGAATGGAAAATCAGCCTTAATTCGTTGCGCTGGTAAATTTCCCATTATATTTTTTAAAGTTTGGCCAGCGATACGTTTACAGGTGACACAATTGTGGGCCGTGCTTCGTGCCAAATTCCTGCCTCCGATCGGCCATATCTCGTCTCGTACTGAGGCTAGCAATGACTGTGGCCCGGCATGTAAGAGACGTACATGTTCATGTGTAAAGATGAGTTTAGTTAGTGTGTGTTTAGCACGTAACAACATTGGATGCTTCTGATCGTAAGTACAATCTGAAGCATCCAGCCTCCCGCCTACTCTCAAGAGGCCTTGAGAGTCGATGAACGGGGCCAGGGTTAGTATGTGTGACTTGGGACTCAACCTGTGACCTTTGCGAAGCGTTTCAAGCTCTGCAGAGAATGACTCCTGCTGTGCAAGTTTAATTAAAGTGTGAACTGCGCCTGTAAGCTCCTGTGCTGAAAGTGCACCAGTTAATTTAGGCCCACGGGGCTTACAGTTATTTATGAAACGACGCACATAGGCCATAGTACGTTGTAGTTCTGTGTATTTTGAAAATCTGTCAAAATCTATAATATATGAGGTTTCTGTGTTAGTAGTGAGCATTGATGTTACTTTAGTTTCAGGTAAGACCTCCGGCTCTACAGCGTTTAATTCTGGCCATTCATTCTCAGGCTTTAATAGAAACTCGGGGCCTTCCCACCACAGAGCTGTCCCTGAGACATGTTGTGGATCCACACCACGAGTTGCAAGATCACTTGGATTTTGTTTTGTAGGTACATGTCTCCAGGTGGCTCCGGGAGCAAGGCTGTCTATAGCTGCTACCCTGTTGGCCACAAAAGTTTTAAGCTTTGATCTGTCTGTTTTTAGCCAAGCCAAGCAGCAGCTAGAGTCAGTCCAGAATATTGTGCGAGAGACAGGACGTCTCCAGGCTCGTACTACGGCTGCATATGTTTGGGCTGCTAACAAGCACCCGGCCAATTCAAGTCTAGGAATAGATGTGCGACGGATTGGAGCAATTCTGTCCCTCGCACACAGCAAATGTACTTTCTGTTCACCGGATTCAGAAATAGATTTAACATAAATGCAGGCTGCATATGCAGTCTCCGCAGCGTCAGAAAAACAGTGTAACTCTATTGTGCAGGTTGCCTCACATAATACATATCTAGGTATGCTAAGTGATTTAATGTGATGTAAGTTTTTAATGAATTTTGACCAGATATGCTGTATTTCAGGAGAGACTGGCTCGTCCCAAGCTTTGCCTTCTTTCCATAAGGTTTGAATTAATATTTTAGCTTTAACTGTGCATAGACTTAAGAGTCCTAATGGATCAAAGACTTGGAACGTTTCAGATAAGATTTTTCTTTTTGTAACTATTTTATCAGAATGATCATTTTTAATGGAAAAGTTTAGTACATCTTGGCTAGGCTGCCACCCTAGTCCAAGTGTTTGGCAAGCTTGACTCAATGCTAAGTGATCATCTTTATTAATATAATCCGACTTTAATAGCGCGTTAGAATTCGAGCGGTATTTACGTAAATTGAAACAACCAGAGGCTAAGGCCTGTAAGACACCTGCTTGTATACGAAGCAGCTCTATTTCAGAGTCTGCGCCTGTTAATAAGTCATCACAGTAAAAGTCATTTTGTATAATAGTCCTAACTAAAGGATCCTTGCTTTCAGCCCCTAACTGCCACAAACAGCGTGCTGCTAGCCAGCTCGATGAAGCAAAGCCGTACGTAACGGTATTTAAAGTTAGTGAGCGTATGGGTAAGTGCTCATCTTCGCGCCATAGAATAACTTGTAGGTTTCTATCTATTTCATTCATCATTATTTGCCTGTACTGTTTTTCTATGTCACCAGATAGCACATACTTGTACTGTCGGAATCTAAGCAATATGTCAAACAGTGGGCTTTGTATGTTAGGACCTACAAGCTGAATATCATTTATTAAATACCCAGAAGAGGTGGGACAGCTAGCGTGAAAGACTGTGCGCATGCGTGTAGATTCACTCTCCTTCATCACGGGGTGATGCGGGAGGTGATTAGCTTTGTAACATCGCTCAGACTCCGACAGATGCCCTAAGTCTCTATATTCATTTATGAAATCAACATACATTGATTTTAATTCAGGTTGGTTACTAAAACGTTTCTCTAAACTGAATAAACGATTTTTAGCTATGTTAAATGAGTTGCCTAAGCAGTCCGGCGAGTCCTTTAAAGGCAAGCGCACAACGAATCTGCCGTCAGATTGGTGGTAAGTGTTTTCAACAAAGTGTTGGTTTATAGGGTGAGACTTGAACTCATTCCCATTTTTGATGGAGTCCGTTTCAGACGGTAGCTCCTCTGTTTCCCAAAATTTGGTCATTTGGGCCGACAGATCAGAGAGACAGAGGTGGCTGCGCGTGTTCCCTGTATGTAAATGAGCCGAGGCTCCCTCTACCGGTCCCGCTATTAACCACCCTAGTTTAGATGGGATTAGGAAGGTGCGCTTGCTCGTTGGCAATCTTTTTGCAGCACCTGTCACAATAGTCCAAAACATTTCCACTCCCAACAGCATATCTATTTGGGATGGAACGTTAAATGTTGGGTCAGCAAGCTGCACAGAGGCAGGTAAGTTAAGGTGACTAATGTCTACATAGTTTTGTGGAAAGCGACTAGTTACTTGATCTAAAACTAGAAAGTCAATTTTGGCATTAAAATCACTGAGTTTAGATTGAATATGAGCTGCACAAAGCACAGGTTGATAGGTCAGAGGCGTGTTTCCTAGTCCTGTCACGGTCGCCAAAATGTTTGAGCCTGAACTCAATTGTTTAAATAAAACAGTATAAAATATTACCATTTCTTTTAATGGAATTTAAATTACAGGTTTTTGTCTAGGACACGCGACAGAGAGAGTTTTCGATTAGTAAAAAAAGGGACGCTGGTGACGCGCACCGTGCTTTTATAGTGTCGCGACGGGGGAAACCGCGGCGCTTCAGTCTTCATTCCTATTGGTCCGGCAGGTCGAGGCTCTGGCCGCTGCTCATTGGATCAGCGGGGTGACCGGAGGTTGGCTATCCTGTCTGTGTTGCCAGTCAGGGCGTTAACACCCATATCCCATAGTCGCCTTCTACGACACCCACGGGAAGAAAGGGGGTGGTGAAATTCTTAACCCGTCACCACACAGGCTATATTTGGGTGGATTTCAACATACTCGAAATTTGCCTAATTTTGGTGGATTTTTTTAGTTTTGTAATTTTTGTTGAAATTATGTACTGATGTTACATAACTAATTATTAGCAATGTTATGTATCAATGACCTTTCATTATAATAAGTAGTTTTAGAGAAATTACGATTTCAATGACATGGTCGCCACCAAAATTGGTCTACCCACAAAAATAAAAAATAAAATCAAAAATAAAGTTTTTTATTCATTTTTCTATTATTTTCTACTTGAAATAATAAACTTTTAACATGTCATAAATACTTTTCAAATAGAAACAAAAACGTTACTGCCCTCAATTTGTTCACCACCAAAATTTATGCAATTTTGGTGGAAAAAGTATTACGACCCACCAAAATTAGATATTTTTGTATGGGGCGGACCAATCCAGCAAGGTATGACACTTGTATCGAACGAACCTGAATGGTCATGTTATGACACGTTTGTTCGTCTTGCTGCGTCTCGTTTAACTATTAAAATGATTTCAATACTTACCACCAAAATTGGTTCTTTCCCCCGGACAACTTCTGGTGCTCAGTTATAAGTGTCAAATTGTATAATAATATTGACTTATGTCATCTGAAAATATACTTAATGTAATAAAGAATGAAGTTATGGCAAGTTATCTTTATAGCTGCGGATTTACTGGATTTACCATAGCAATAATCCGCTAAAAACAGGCTCTGGACGCTACACCAAAATTAGAATTTCGATGGAAAATTATTTTTAAATAAATATACATAACACTTGTAACAATTTTCAATGTTGCCGAAGGTAGTATTTTAGGATTGGTTTTCATAAAAAAAATAAAAACCCGGAAACAATTAGCCCACACAATGAATTTCAGCTCCGCCACAAAAAAATCACGCTGAGAAATTCACCCATTTATAATTTAAATTTTGAAAAAACCCTCGACCGCGACCTAGTGGACCGATTTTCATGAAACATGGCTAAGAACACTCCCGACTGACACAGCTTTCAAATAAAAAAAAACTAAATCGAAATCGGTTCATCCACAATCGGAGCTACGATGTCACAGACAGACACACACAGACAGACAGTCAAACAGACAGACAGACAGACAGACACGTCAAACTTATAACACCCCGTCGTTTTTGCGTCGGGGGTTAAAAAAAACTAGTACCTTCCTATACAACAAATAAATGGTTTATTTTTATATCTACTACTCGCACGACTATGGGAACACGATTTAATTTTAATCCATAATCTAGCGAGCCTCGCGGGGACTCCCGCTGAATTTCGGATGCCGCTTTTGCTCGAATGAAATACCTATACCTATTAGCGAGGTTTTTGAAAAACAATTATTTCGTCAATATTTATTTTTCTACTTTTCTGAAGTATTTCCGATAGCCAAGCACCTGAATGTTATTTGTAAAACTAAAAATCGCAATAAATATTAAAAAAAAATAGTTTGCAAATTAACTTTTTACATCACGATGTCAGGTTTTTTAACAGTTTAAAGTATGTATTTTTCTAATGGATTTTATTAGACTAACAATATAAACTGGGACCTCTCTCGGATTTAAGGGTTAAAATAGCTACTTCATCATCATGCCTCGTACATCTTGACAGATGATTTAAACAGCGTCTGAATGCGAGAGACAACTTCTCTCGTGACTATACAACGTGTTTCCGGTATCACTCAAAACCTCAGACACCCCAACTGATTTTTATTTTTTTAAACTCATCTAGAGTATTCATCTGATCGTTACTTTTTTTTTAAATTGAATTTTTAATTTTATGTACAGCTCTACTTGACGTTTAGCTCTACACTCAATAAAATAATTGCTAACTACCATCATAAACCATAAGACTATTTATTTGTGTACGTTACTGCAACGACATAAGGTTTACCAATAGACAGCTAAGATGTCACTGTAAAACACTTTAAAGCTTTATCACAGTATAAACTTCAAATTGGACAGGTAATCGCAGTAAGCAAATTTAAACCCAATATTCAAAATTACAAGGTTGTAATTAGGTACGAGTTCAATTTGTTATGACTTATGATAAACATTAAGATTAAACTGACAAACAACGTCAAAGCGTCAAGCGGAAAAAATAATCGTCCAAGTAACCAGCCAGTATTAATACCCCTAAATACTGAAAAAGGTAAACAACCTCTAGCAATGCGATATACACAATGTTGTATTACGAGTACAATAGAATGGACACGTAAAAATAACTAATAATACTAATTTAAACAAAAATATTACCCCCATCAAGATATAGCTCAATCGATTCTACTCTCGATTCTGAACAAACTGTTTTCAGGTTTTTAGTGTTAAGTGAAACACGGTGTATAGATATATCCGGGAGCGACATGAACGTCCGCATTTTATTAACATTTAAATTGATACCCAATCGCCGAGAAGACAGTAGTATCGCGATTGTGTCTTTTTGCATGCTTTAGTGCGTTTTCACATTATCCGATCCGATATTGGATGTAGGACCGATATCCCATACATTCAAGCCGCCATCTTTGATTTTTGCCTTTGAAATCCTTCCGACATCGATATCGGATCGGATAATGTGAAAACGCACTTACAGCTAAGTCTTGAAATAGCTAAGTACTTATTACAAGTATGTGCGTAATGCCTAAGTACTCACCTAAGTTTATCAGGGAAGGCCATCATTGCAAAACATTGAGTAATAATCGTTAATGCATCTAATATATATTATATAGTAACAGTTTACAGTAAACAAACCTTGAAAAACCGGCCAAGAGCGTGTCGGGCCACGCTCAGTGTAGGGTTCCGTAGTTTTCCGTATTTTTCTCAAAAACTACTGAACCTATCAAGTTCAAAACAATTTTCCTAGAAAGTCTTTATAAAGTTCTACTTTTGTGATTTTTTTCATATTTTTTAAACATATGGTTCAAAAGTTAGAGGGGGAGACGCACTTTTTTTTCCTTTAGGAGCTATTATTTCCGAAAATATTAATATTATCAAAAAACGATCTTAGTAAACCCTTAGTCATTTTTAAATAACTATCCAACAATATATCACACGTTGGAGTTGGAATGAAAAAAAATATCAGCCCCCACTTTACATGTAGGGGGGGGTACCCTAATAAAACATTTTTTTCCATTTTTTATTTTTGCACTTCGATGGCGTGATTGATATACATATTGGTACCAAATTTCAGCTTTCTGGTGCTAACGGTTACTGAGATTATCCGCGGACGGACGGACAGACAGACATGGCGAAACTATAAGGGTTCCTAGTTGACTACGGAAGTTACGGGACCCTAAAAAGTACTTATCTGTATATACGTGTAGATCCAATGAGTGTTTCATTATCTGAAAGTGGCACTGATCAAATAACTTTACCCAGTCTGTACGTCAACGATGAGTTTCAATAATAAGGTCGTCATAGTGACGGGGGCCAGTTCGGGCATCGGCGCTGCGACTTCGCTGATGTTCGCCAAGGAGGGCGCCGATGTAGCTATCGTGGCGCGAACCCAAGCCAAGCTCGCCGCCGTCGCCAAAAACATACAGGCGCTCGGCAGGAGAGCCCTAGTCATACAAGCTGATCTCTCCAAGGAAGCTGACACCGCCACCATTATCTCTAAAACTATCCAGCATTTCGGTAAGCTTGATGTGCTCGTAAACAACGCCGGGATGGCTTCACAGGGATGCTTGTTAGACGGGAAGGCGCTTCAAGCCTATGATGAAGTGATGAAGACCAACGTGAGAGCTGTGGTTCAACTGACCAGCCTTGCAGCGCCTTATCTTATCCAGACTAAAGGAAATGTGGTCAACATATCTAGTGTAGCAGGACTGATACCCAGCAAGATGACTACGCTCATGTTTTATGCCGTATCGAAGGTGGCATTAGGGCACTTCACGCGTTGCGCTGCTTTGGAGCTAGCACCTTCAGGCGTCAGGGTGAACTCTGTTAACCCTGGGCCGGTGGAGAACCAATTTCTAACTAACAACAAGCTTAATGTCTCCGATGAATTAAAGAGTAATCTGTCAGACTATACTGCGTTGGGTTATATAGCTAAAGACGACGAGATCGGACGCGTTATTTTATTCTTGGCGAGTGACAAGGCAAGGAGCATCACTGGTTCAACATATGTAATTGATAATGGTTGTCTTTTAAAATGAATGATTTAATAGGGAACATTTTGTTTATGAACACTTTATTATAACCAAATTGTAATAAGTAATTTAGGTTAATAGATCTTTATTTTCTCAAAGAAGTTATACATTTCACTTTAGAGAAATATAACTAAAACAGAAATAAAATGTTTATTAGAACAATAAATATTATGAATAATAATAAAATCCCGTTGTTATCCATAAGGTGGGTGGTTCACAATTGATACACCTTGCAAGCTTGAACACGACCGTTAAAACGTAGTGACACGCAATAAGACATTTACGTCTAGTGCGGGCCGTAAACTTTTAAAGGGTTAACCTGGGACTGATGTCTTAATAAACTTTTAAAGGGTTAACTTGGGTTTATCGCCATGTTTTAAGACCGTTGTAAAGGACAGTTGCATTGATAGTAAAGGGTTATATGAGTAGCTTTATGTTTAAAACTTTATATTTACACTTTTAACCGCTGAAAAGCGGGCGTAGTGCTTTGACTTATAAATTAGTTTGGTAAGCGCAAAATTTGATAACAGAAAGTATTAAAATATCAGTATAAAATCTGAAATGCTGTGCGAGCAATTCCCGTTAATGTTTATAAGAAAAAGAATACATACTAAAACTAGGAAATAGTTAAAATTAAATAGTCCAGTTACATTATAAGATTTTGCTAAAAAAACTTATGGAGAATAAGTTTTGACGCCAAATGATACCAAATTGTACATTTTTTGTACAGAGGTTTTCGTATTTATTACGTTCCAAAATGTAATTTACACTAAAACATCAACTTATCATAATCATGTTATTAATAACCTAACCACAAAATTAAAATTTTGAAAAAACCCCCGACCGCGACATAGTAGACCGATTTTCATGAAACATGCCTAAGAACACTCCCGACTAACTCAGCTTTCAGACAAAAAAAACTAAATCTAAATCGGTTCATCCGTTCGGGAGCTACGATGCCACAGACAGACACACACACAGACAGACAGACAAACAGACAGATAAACAGACAGACAGACAGATACGTCAAACTTATAACACCCCGTCGTTTTTGCGTCGGGGATTAAAAAGTAAACGTGGCACAATTTACCTCCGTATAGACTCATAAAGTAGCTGCAGCCACCATTGAATAACCTAAAGTGGACCGATTTTCATGAAACATGGCTAAAAACACTCCCGACTAACTCAGCTTTCAAACAAAAAATAAACTAAATCTAAATCGGTTCATCCGTTCCGGAGCTACGATGCCACAGACCGACACACACAGACAGACAGACAGACAGACAGATAGACACGTCAAACTTATAACACCCCGTCGTTTTTGCGTTGGGGGTTAAAAACAGAACAACACTGGCGAGGATGAAACAAAGAACTCACTGCAAATATGAAATGAAAATGAAAGTGAAATATTTATTTTTCAAGTAGGCATATTACAATGCGCATATGAACGTCAAAAAAAGCTACGCCGGCTCTAACCCAACGCCTCAGCCTCGAGAAGATTTCAGTCCCCCCTCAGTTGGGAAGGGGGTATCCACTATGGGACCGGCAAGAAACTCGGCGGGCCACTTCTTCAAAACATTATATCTTAACATGCATTAAATAACAAGATAAAATTTAACATGCAAAAGTATTCATCAAAAAAAATACTAACAGGCTAGGTAGATACTCTAATAATGTAAAAATACCCGCCTTTGTCATAAAAAAAACTCAACCAAATTATCCATCACATTTTCCACCCCCGATTATCCACCACTTGTTGCTCTGGGTGGCTAGCCGAATGGCACAATCGCTCACGAAACGCTCACGAAACGAAGCGCTAGTAGATATCTATCTCTATCGCGCTTGCGTATTGGCGCGACAGAGCCAGCGGCGTATCGCTTTCGTTTGGCGTCGGAGAAATGCCATTCGGCTACGGGGCCTGATCCCAAAAACATCCCAAATACATTAATCTCTCTTTAGACATACGCTCTTCTGAATCTGTATTTAAATCACTCTTAATTTGTGACCTTTATGCCGTTACAATACGCTTCAGAATCGTTGAATATAACAGTGAAAGCATATCCCTAATCATGGTAACCCGACCAGATTAAGATTGCTCTTGCTGTGGTAATAAAATATATCAGAAGAGATTTGTCATTGGCCGGATGAGTCTTGCATAAATTGCCGGGCTATAATGGGAGCTGAAAGACCATGTTGTTATTTTGAGTGAAGTTACTTGGATTATGTCAGTTTTAAGTGACGTTTAAGGACACTTAAATATAATAATAATTAAATATTACAGGACATTCTTGCACAGATTGACTGAGTCCCACGGTAAGCTCAAGAAGGATTGTGTTGCAGGTACTCAGACAACGATATACGCAACACGCTGAGATGAGGCCATTTCGTGGCACTTCATTATTTTCTGTCTTATTGTTATTATGTGTATTTTGTCCTGCCTGTGTTCACGAATAAATGTTATTCTATTCTATTCTATTCTATTCTATTCTATTCTATTCTATTCTATTCTATTCTATTCTATTCTATTCTATTCTATTCTATTCTATTCTATTCTATTCTATTCTATTCTATTCTATTCTATTCTATTCTATTCTATTCTATTCTATTCTATTCTATTCTATTCTATTCTATTCTATTCTATTCTATTCTATTCTATTCTATTCTATTCTATTCTATTCTATTCTATTCTATTCTATTCTATTCTATTCTATTCTATTCTATATATAATATACAAATACTTATATACATAGAAAACATCCATGACTCAGGAACAAATATCTGTGCTCATCACACAAATAAATGCCCTTACCGGGATTCGAACCCGGGACCGCGGCGTAGCAGGCAGGGTCACTACGCGCTAGGCCAGATCGGTCGTCATCTATATAGCGTCAAATATAGCTTTTGATGTTACATTTAGTAGCATTTTTATAAAAAACTGAGCCGTTGTATTTTTCAGATGATAATAATAAGGTAGGTATTTCACTCGACCTTATAAAAATGTTGTACTATCTATTAAATAAGGGAATAACAAGAATAAGGGCTCACGAAAAGGAGACATTATAACTTACGTATATAATTGTCTCGATGACTCGCTGAGACCGTGCAGGCCACGATCCGTAAAAATGGAAAATTTTCCCGCCACCGAGGCGTGACACGGCCAGGGTGGGACTGAAAGACAAGTCTCTTACCATATCTAATGTATTTCGTACACGAAAACGATAAGACATTACTTAAGAGTGTTTTTTAAGAGCTGATTTTTGCTTCGTCAAATCAGTCAGAAAGTCATCGATATCAGAGTTAGCTAGAACTTTGGACCCCTGTTTTACCACCTTAGGATGTGAATTTTGAAAAATCCTTTCTTAGTGCTCCTCTAAACTTTTTAAGGAACCTACGTGCCAAATTTGGAATCTCTAGGACCAGCGGTTTCGGATGTGAGTCACATTAAATTATAGAGTTAGCTTGGTTATTTACAGTCTGTCTACATCTAAGAATTACCTACTTATAATGTTCCGGAACCGTAAAAACGATGTTTTCCAGTGGGAGTGGATCTAGTCACACTCATATTACTTCTAACCGTACTATATAAGTAGCCGCACATTGTAATCCTAAGCACAATAAACCTGTATTCAGTAACATCGACTGCTTTAGTACTCAGTGTACTCACATTACATGGCGACCCTGCCAGTGCTGCGTTGCGCTGCTGCATTCTGTGCTTGAAGACGCTAAGATATACCTTTCAATGTTTTATGGCAATGTTTGCATCTAAATTAGAGTCAGAACGATGTCCTAGATGTCAGAGTTAGTTTGGTTATTAGAGTGGGCAGGCAAGGAACCGTAAAAATGGAGATTTTTCAAACCACCGAGGCGTGACACGACGAGGGCGGGACGAAGTTTCGCTACCTAATGTGTTTTTAGGGCGCTAAGAGATTACTTACAAAAGTGTTTTGTTTTCAAAATTAGATCAAGATTGCAACGGTTCTATGTTTGTTTAGCTTTTTAATGATATTCTGTTAGCCAATTAGTGCTAAAATAACTGGTTGTACTTACGTATTTTTGCATGCAATCAATGTTCCCACCATCCCACCGCTGATTTACAACATACTTTGTACGTTTTACATATTTAACCTGTTAATTATAAGTAACATTTAAGTAACTGTATCATTACCTAATATTTTGTTATAAAAATAACGATAAACTCATCGACCTTGAACAATAACGATATTGTATTACCCACATTGAGATAATAAACACAAAATAATGTGTAATTTATTTTTCCCGTTACAAAAGTCCTTTTTTAGGGTTCCGTACCTCAAAGAGGAAAAACGGAACCCTTATAGGATCACTCGCGTGTCTGTCTGTCCCTCTGTCACAGCCGATTTCTCCGAAACTACTGGACCGACTTACTTGAAATTTGGCACATATATGTAAACCTGTGGCCCAAAGACGGACATGCAATATAATTAAATGAAATTAAACGAAATTTAATTATAAGGGGCACTTTTGGGGGGTAAAATTGAAAATTAAAAATCAAAGTTATTAGAACTATATTGTGATACATATCAAATGAAAGAGCATTTTATAAGCATTTCAAATATATTTTTTTTATAGTTTTTATTTTGGTAATTTAGAAGTTATTTAAGAAAAAATACCATTCCCCCCCCTTATCTCCGAAACTACTTAGCGTAAAATTTTCAAAAAAATACACGAGATAGCCTTCTACCTGTAGATTACAGGAAAACCTATTAGAAATCTACAGTCAAGCGTAAGTCGGACTTAAGAGAAAAAAACTCAAATTGAGATTTTCACTCACTGCCGCTGCAAGTACTTACTAAATGTTTTGAAATTTTGTGAGCGCCATGGACAGGTAGAAAGAAATTCATTTCTGTTTAGAAATTGTTAGAAATTTTAATCATTTGCCAAAATGACTTAAGTTCCTACTAAAAAAGAGGCGCTTAAGACTGTTTAGAACTGCACTGACCATAATATTGCCCTAATAGGTCCAAAAAATGGTGTATATATACGAAAACAAAAAAATTGTGCCACCGACAACCAAAATCTGAAGTCTATTTGCTCTATTTCTTATAGTTTCCAAAATATACGCAAAATCTTTAAAGTACAAATCTAGTGTACGTTGCTATCACATGTCGTCAGGCGCTCATGACCTTTTTGTATGGAAATGTCGAAATCCGACTCGCACTTTACCGATTTTCATAGAAAGTTGTGTTTTATTAAAGTTTTGATGGAGGTTTCTTGTTTTTAACCACCAACGCAAAAATGACGGAGTGTTATAATAATAATAGGTTTGACGCTTGACATGTCTGTCTGGCATCATAGCTCCCGAACGAATCAATCGATTTTGATTTAGTTTTTAATGTTTAAGGTGAATTCGTCGAGATTTTTTTTTGTACCACGTAGGTGGCAAACATGCATACGGTCCGCCTGATGGAAAGCGGTCACTGTTACATATGGACGCCTGCCACATGTGCGTTGCCGAGTCGACTCATTAGAAACTTGTACAAACCTGTACTTAGAAGGGGCCTGGGTGCCGACGACTCAAAGGACCGAAGGAAGGAGGAGGAAGGAAGGAAGGAGGAAGGATCTATTGTCCTAATTACTTCCGTAGGTCCTCCAGTTGCGATACAGGCTGCCAACATTTTAATTACACTTTGTGCATTTTAATCTTTCGGGCCGCATGACCATGCCGTTGATAGTTCATAATTAATGGGAAAATACTTGAACAGGCATCCACGACTACTTTCCTAGGTTTAAAGATTGATCATGGCTTAAAATGGGACCAGCAAGTAGATAAACCGTGTGGTAGTCGGGGCAGTGCGTGCTTTGCCTTAGGTCGAGTTGCAAAGTCTGTGGCTCCAGAAGTAGCCCGGACATGCTATTTCGCCACTGTCCATTCATTAATACAGTACGTTGCGGAGGTCTGGTCTGGGGATGTTGTCCTGAATGGGAGAGGGTCTTTCGCTTTCAGAAACGAGCTGTCAGGATCGTTGCTCAGGTACCTGTAGACAGTAGACACTCCGGCCAAAGAA
The DNA here is from genome assembly GCF_023078275.1 of Leguminivora glycinivorella. Taxonomy (NCBI): domain Eukaryota; kingdom Metazoa; phylum Arthropoda; class Insecta; order Lepidoptera; family Tortricidae; genus Leguminivora; species Leguminivora glycinivorella. The sequence goes on along the minus strand of NC_062991.1, from coordinate 6,317,528 downwards.
CTCTTTAAAAAATAAGAATCCTTAAGCTAGGAACACACTACGCGGACGTCCGTCGTAAATCGACCGCGGACGGGGATCTGGACAATGAATATACACTTAACCGTGCAAACTATCGATCGACGGACGTGGACGTGGCCTTGAGCGCATGGACGTCCGTTCGAAATCTGGCTCGCTGGATGTTTTGTTCCGTGCACACTGTTCGGTCGCGGTCGCGGTCGATTTACGACGGACGTCCGCGTAGTATGTTCCTACTTTCCTAGCTTTACACTCATTACACTGCCTGCAATAGTTATCATGCAGGTAGCCATTTATGTAAGAGAGAACTTGGCAGCATACAAAACCAGGGGCGGCTCACTCCGCGATTCTATCGCCGCGCTACAAGTACATGTCAGCGGCCGCGAGTTCGCGGCCCATTTATTATTGCTGTATAAATATTATTTTTTTAAATCAAATCTTGACGTGTAAAATGGCGTTACAAATATGAATAAATGAATATGAGTATAAGTAGTATGATTATTTTAACCATTGAAAGTTTGTACGGAACCCTCGGTGGGCGAGTCCAACTCGCACTTGGCCGGTTTTTTCACTCTTCGCACACCTCGATAGGCCCTAAACTCGTCTTATTTGATTTAAAACTTATTTGGAAGATAACAAACAGTACCTACATAAGTAGGCTTCGTCTAAAAATAAGACTTGAGCCACGGGCGTACGAAGGCGCGGAATTGAGGGTAAGACGAATCAGAATCTATTTCCTGTTTTCGCAAAAACTGCCTTAATGCGCAAAAGTGTGTTCTGCTTAGCTAGTAAGATTTATAACAAATTCCCTGTTAGTTTTAGAACGTTACCCTTAAATGAATTTAAACGTAAACTATTGACATTTTAGTTGATAATTGTTTTTATTCTATTGCTGAATTTTTGCTACATAATTTTAATGCCCACGGTCTTATATTATAACTAATTATTACTCAATTTCCCAATTTATGTTGAATATAATTACGTAAGATCAATTTCGCATGTTAGTATGTAAGGACATAATTAAGTTTATGTTCGCCATCAGGCAGAGTATAATGCTACATATATTATATTGTTTACCACCACTGTAATCAGTTTGACATATACTTACCAATAAAACACTTTGGACTTTGGACGGAAGCGGGTAGACGGTGGAAATAATGGTAAAATAGGTACTCATACTTACAAAAATACCAGCTTTTTCCCGCGGCTTTGCCAGCGTACTAAGAGTAATCTTATTCAAACGTTGAACTTTGGACCCCCATTTCACCGCCTTAGGATGTGATTTTGAAAAATTCTTTCTTAGTGCTCCTTTACACCTTATAAGGAACCTACGTGCCAAATTTGGAATCTCTAGGACCAGCGGGTTCGGCTGTGCTTTGATATGTCAGCAAGTCAGTCAGCTTCTTCTTTTACATATTTAGATAATTCGCGCGATAAATCGAGACCGATAATGACAAATCGTCACTACTTTTAAAAAATCTCGTATCTCACGCTGTTCCTCAAAGTTAAAACGCAGTAAGTCTATATGCATTCCATACATACTTACTACAATTTTCTTTTCATTGACAGACGAAGATACAAGTTTTTTAAAAAGTAGTGACGAAATGACAGTAGCTGCTAAGCCACGTATGTAGTTACGATAAGCACAGATGATCCTACCTATATAGAGTAACTGTCAGAGTAAAATCTCTAGTCAGTCTATATCTATAGACTGCCATCTCTCGACTAGGGCTCCCGGTCGCGTCCGTGTTTCGTGTACCCGTTGCCGGGTATCCGTTCCCGTGTTACACGAATCCGGATTTCTGGCCCGTTTGGAACGGGTAATTAGGGACCGTGTAATTAAGGTCCGGGTACCCGTGTAGTCCGTGCGTCCGGATCGACGGACTCTAAAAACCCGCGGGTCCGATCCGTTCTCGACCTATAGTGATGCTTGATGATCGTTCGCGTTCTTGGTTCAAGCGAATATGAGAACCAAAAATGATAAAACCTTAATAACTAAAATGAGAAAGGGACAGCGGAGCAATTGTGACTGGGGGACAAATTTTAACTACTCGATTTTTTCCATGTTTTCCATTTTCGGCATTATTAATTATATATCAGGGCACGCGTTTTCAGTGGCCTAAATTAGAAAGCATGAAAGTTGGTATGCACATAGCTTTGACGTTCATAAGGATAAATAGAAGTAGAAACACGCTGAGGAGTCAATCTCTTCCCCCACTATTATCTCCCATTTTTAGCTTTTTAAATTTTTACGAAAACTATTAAAGGTAGGTATTAAAGGTTTTGGTATGTAAATATTACGAGTAGGTACTTACCAGAAAGATGTTTAGGAGAAGTACCATGAAATTCTCTACAATATTTCCATTTAAAGTATATTACTAACAGACGGTAGTGCTACCCCTACTCATCCCACTAGTAGTTAAACACAAATATTATGCGGGGGACTTAAGCATAATTTTAAAATGATGAGTTAAAGCTATACCTTAACAGACAGTATTGAAGGAAATTTTATGGAGAATATATTTTTCCTAAATATTGTGATTATAGCTTTCACGGTTTTCATGACAATATAAAAAAAACTGAAAATAGTGATATAAAAATGAGGGAAAAGAGGGGAAACATTGACACCTCGGCGTCTGCGTACTTTTATTTTTTTCTGTTAAGTGTTTGCAAGTTATCTATATACATGTCAAGTCTCATGCTTTTTGTCACACCCTATCCGACTAGCTCAAGTTAAGAACCAGGACTATGGATACATATTCACTTCAAAGTAGTTCACTCCAAAATAACAAAAAAAAATACCATTCTTAACTAGGTATTAGTAAAACAGCGCGGCTACATCTAGAACTTTTCAAACAAAAGGTTTGTCCATGTCAAAGGGATGCCGGGTGTGAGGTTTGAGTGTCATTACTCATTATTATCAGTAAAAAAAAATCACCACGGGTATTGGTTATTGTGCCGCCCACAAGTCATTATTACCTTTGTCTTCTCATGCGACGTTAATTCTACTAACTTTTTAGATAAAAACTAGGGCTCCCGGTCGTGACCGTGTATCGTGAACACGTAGCCGTACGCACGTTGCCGTGATACACGGCAACGGATTTCTGGTTCGTTCGTCACGTGAAAACAAATCACGTGAAATTAGGGTACGTACGTACGTAGATCCGTACGTACGTACGTTCGAATTCACGTGACACGCCCGTCCGGTCCGCCAGCGGCGTTTCATGACGGAAGATAAGATCGGATGCAGTCTCTATAAGTTATGAATAAAAATGTAGGTATCGTGAGGTTATATCTTAATTACTTTTGAATTAAAATTTATATTCAATACTGCGGTTTTTCAAATATTAATATGTAAGTAATAAATAAATATAACCAAATAAACGATCCGGGGTTTCCGATAGACTTAATTTAGAAGTGGTTATTAAAATACCAACGATATGGGTAGGTAACCTTTTCTAAGGGTAACTGCTAGATTTGGTAACCGTTTCAGATAAAGTTTCCTTCCAGTCATTTGAGTTTTTTACTATATCCAAAGGTTTTCAACAGTTGTAATTCTAAATTCAACTTATTATTGAATAACCACTGTTAGCATTGTCTTTACGTTACAACCGACGCTTCGAGTTCAAATTCAAAAAATGCTTATACTTTCACTAAAATATTACTTTTATGTTTAGTAAAATGGCACTATACCATGACTATACCTTATCCTTTGTTAAGCTTATCTGTTGAGTGGTTGTGGTTCAAAAATACCATGCGTTAACGTGGTAATATGGGCTTAACTGTGCACCGTGATACCCTTGAATCTGCTTATTATGTGTCTGCAATGTTAAATAAATAATAAATAAATATTGGGGACACCTTACACAGATCAACTTAGCCCCAAACTAAGCAAAGCTTGTACTATGGGTGCTAAGCGACGATATACATACTTAAATAGATAAATACATACTTATATACATAGAAAACATCCATGACTCAGGAACAAAATATCAGTGCTCATCACACAAATAAATGCCCTTACCGGGATTCGAACCCAGGACCGCGGCTTAGCAGGCAGGGTCACTACCGACTGAGCCAGACCGGTCGTCAAATGTTCGTTGATAAAAACTCTCTAGTTACCCTCTGATTAATAAGATTTAATAGGTAGATAAGTATCCACAGTACCATTCAATTATTGATGCACGGAGTATGAAATTTGTCAATTTAGTATAAAAATTAAGAATGTGACGATGGGATGACATACTCAGAAACGTAATTTTTAACACATACCTAGTTAATAATTATGTTATACATTTTACGCCAACTTACTTAACTGTTATAGCCACTATTTAATTAGGTAATTACGTTATATAGTAGGTAGGGCACAGCACAGCGGATATCGTCTCGCTCGAATCTAGAGCAGAGCCCAACTGGGGTAGTACCTCTGCCTTACAGAATACCGCAGCCAAATAGCACTAGACCCTACTCATAGTGTTGTGTTCCTGCCGGGAGGACTTACGGAACGAACTTGTTCCGTCTATTGTCCTTTGAGTCGTCGGCAACTCGAACCCTCCTTGGAATGTACATTCCTTTTTGCTGTGTACTTAACACAGCAAAAGGGAGTGTACAAGTTTCTATTAGGGTGGCAACGCGCTTGTGACACTGTTTGAGTTGCAGGCGTCCATAGGTTACGGTAACCGCTTTACATCAGGCATGCCGTATGCTTGTTTGCCACCGACGTAGTATAAAAAAAATGGTAATAAGATTGAAATTGTTTCAAAAATGATAGTTAATATAATAACTAAACTAATTTATTACTGATTGCTTTTATACTACGTCGGTGGCAAACACGCATACGGCCCGCCTGATGTAAAGCGGTCACCGTAACCTATGGATGCCTGCAACTCAAACAGTGTCACATGCGCGTTGCCACCCCATTAGAAACTAAATAAATTGCTTAATAAAGTGAGCTTCGTTATACTATTTACATGCAATAATTTTAAAATTATTTTTTCATGGTATTTAAACTTAGACGTCTGCTGCTTTCATTTACTTATTATGGATTACACCTATTTAAAAAATTAAATTACTCGTTTGATGTCGTAACAGTAACAGCAGATTTCAAATGAACTGACGTCAAATGCCTCGCGATAGATCCTGTAGTACCATGACGACACGGAAACTCATTGTTTGTCCTATTCTTGCAGAGACTACATAAATAAAGCTGAATCTCCGACTCTGGTGGCATATCTCCACACCAAACTTCTCTTCGTTGTTAAGAGTTTCAAACATTAGTAACAATACAAAAACTTAACAAAACAACAACGACAATAACTTTTAAATTCACCGCTAAAGTAAAGTGTCAAGGCCTTCAAGTGTTGATCAACTGGGATCTTACAAGTGACTAATTGAAATAAACTAAAATTCTCATCCGGATTAAATAAAAAAATCCCAAAATGTAAAAATAACACATCGCTCACTTCACTCAGCTTCACGTACCAAAGGCTGCTCGTAAATCTTACTGTCTTTATTACCACGTGGTGGAACTGCACTTATTATTTACAAAATACCACCACAGTAAGACAGCTGAGCTCGTTCGTCAAACAATACAGTGCTTTAAAGGAATATATAATAAGCTATCTAAAAGTATTATTTAATGTACCGAAACTGATAAGAACTGCAGCTGTCATTTTCTTTGTCTTAGCCGTGGCCCCGCACACATGTGTGCATATTTTTTTGCCTGGAGTATTATTATGACTATTGTCATTATTGTACGTTTCAAAGATTCACAGAAACTTGGTCTTTTGTTCACCTACACTGCTGTTTGCCTTGTTTACATTTAAGATTACGTTATATTCTTAGATAGTAGCAAGCTTAAATATTAATTAATTTAAGCCACTTGGTAGGTAAATCAGTTTTTATAAAAATCTTTTTCATTTTCATACATAATAAATAAAAGAATAAATGTGAAAACCTTAAGAATAACATAATAATGCTTGACCAGAAATATATGGCTAAGAGTCGTGTTGCTGAATTTCATCAGAACTATTGTCCCGGATCCGTAAGTTCACATTTTTGCAACATTTGTTTTGAAGTATGTTGCGATGTGGCTAAGACGTATCGTTTGCCAAATCTAACGATTAATTTCGAATTGGTTGAATCGATTAGGCCCTATGGACAAGGAGGCGCTTAAACAAATATACGATTTCTATCAACTTACTGAAATGTCATTTGAATCGAAATTACACTCTGCCACAGCACTAGTTTAAAAATAATAAAAATGAATGATAAATGACATAATAAGTAAATCTTGCGTTATAAATTAATATCGTAAAATACTTACTAATGAAGATTCGCAAAAATGTAACATGTTTTAGATTATGTTTAAAGTAAGCGAAATATTGTTTTTAAGTACTTTATTTTTTTAACTATTATTACAGGATTTTGCGTTTTGTGGACGCTGTCATGTGTGAAAAAGAGGTTCTTACAGTTCTGGGACAATATTTACTCCATACTATACTAAACTGTCACCACATACAGTTTTAAGTTAGTGTCGAGTATTTGAGGATTCTGACGGCACATGTCAAAAAATAGATAATATTAGGACGTAACGTAACACAGGGTGACATTTACCATACAGGTATATAGTGTAAGGCATCGGACAGTTCGCTAGTTTTAATTTCAATAAAATCGGAAACAGAATAACGCCGCCATAAATCACTTAATCCTCTCTTATAAAACAAACTACCCTGCCGCGTCTGTCTGTGTGTTCGTGATAAAGTCAAGAACTACTGAACGGGTTTTCACTTTTCATGCGGTTTTCACTTATGAATAGAGTAATCCTTGAGGAAAGTTTAGGTACAGAATTTGTTAACGTTTTGTTTGAATTTGAAATATGACGATATTTTCTAATCGAGTTGGACAAAATCCCGCTGGCTGAGAGCTTTAATCGAAAACGCTGCCGAAACCGTTTGAGCTATATCAAAATAATGTATTGGAAAATTGTGTCTCTCTAATAGGTCTACAAAAAAGTCCGCGATGGCATATCGATATCTTTGGGTTCAATTGGCGTAAAGGACAAAATGCAGGTTTTCAGGAGAAGCAAAAAACAACTTTTTTTTTAGAAAAATGTTTATATCTTTTTTGTTTTTTGACCTATATTTGTGACGTATATTGAAAAATATGTAGATTTTTAGTATCCTTAACCTAGTGTAGCAACCGTAGTGATAAACTAAACGGTTTAGAAGTTAGATAGTTGTAAAGGACACGTCAAAATGCTATGGACGTCCTTTACACCCACGATTTTTTTGAACAATTAGAGTTGATAGGGTCGTAAATGACGGTCTTAGATGATTTTTATACAAATTCGGGGCGTAAATGTAACCGGAATGGTACAAATGGCAACTGTTTTTAGCTTAGTTTACAATGGAGAAACTTGAAAAATGTATCAAAACGTAGTTAATATGGCATATAATAGCCACATTAGTGTTACAGTGTATATTTATCTAAATATTTAGCAAAGACAAAGAACAAGACTATTTTTATATCCAGTTTTGCAATAAAGAAACAACATTTGCTTAAAAACTATCTAATATTTTGGAAAGTTATTATTTTAGTACTCGCCGCTGTCTCAATAAGTTACGCATTCAGTATTTAATTATAGCAGGGAAACGCTTTCGTAGTTTAAGTAAATATAAAAACACTAATGGTAATCACGTAAACTTTAATCAGCAACTGTGAACAGTAGACTATATTAATACGACAGTAATTTTAAGTCTAAAGTAGAAAGAAGTTCTAAGAATAACTAAGAGTTAAGTACCTATTTATAAACGCAAGTTAGGACGCGTATACAAACTGTGACCAACTAATAAATAATAGTAACTGTAGTCAAGACTACCTACTATGTTGATTCATACTTGTTTTTGATAATTTTAAAACAGAAGATTGTTATTTAGTCTTAAACCTGTTAAATAAGAATAATCTTAATTATGAGTTCAATCCTAGAAATATTATAGTCAATGCTTTAAGTACCTGGGTACATAGCCAAGTCACCAAACGCTAACGCTCATTCGCTAGCGAAACGCACCTGATCTGTTATTGTCACACTAAATATTAGTATAGTCTACTGTTAAAGTTTATTGCCAGCGTAGCTGAATGGCAATCGTCGACGCCAGACGCCGACAAAAATTCAGTCTGGTGCAATACGCAAGAGCGATAAAGATATATAGCTACGAAATAGATATTATCGTGAGCGTTTGTGCATTTGGGTACGTACTCGTACCCTGATTACCATAGTGTTTTTTTAATTACCTACATCTCGACGCAGTATAATAATACAACGAAAGCGTTTCCCTGCTAGAATTAAAGGCTGAATGGTTAACCTAATACTGACTATTCAGACAGCGGCGAATACTAAAAAATAACTTTGAATTTGTTGCCAAAGTATTAGATAGTTTATAAGCAAATATTGTTTCTTTATTACAAAACTGGATATAAAATAGTCTTGTTCTTTTTAGGGTTCCGTAGTCAACTAGGAACCCTTATAGTTTCGCCATGTCTGTCTGTCCGTCCGTCCGTCCGTCCGTCCGTCCGCGGATAATCTCAGTAACCGTTAGCACTAGAAAGCTGAAATTTGGTACCAATATGTATATCAATCACGCCAACAAAGTGCAAAAATAAAAAATGGAAAAAAAATGTTTTACTAGGGTACCCCCCCTACATGTAAAGTGGGGGCTGATATTTTTTTCATTCCAACCCCAACGTGTGATATATTTTTGGATAGGTATTTAAAAATGAATAAGGGTTTACTAAGATCGTTTTTTGATAATATTAATAGTTTCGGAAATAATCGCTCCTAAAGGAAAAAAAAGTGCGTCCCCCCCCCTCTAACTTTTGAACCATATATTTAAAAATTATGAAAAAAATCACAAAAGTAGAACTTTATAAAGACGTTCTAGGAAAATTATTTTGGACTTGATAGGTTTAGTAGTTTTTGAGAAAAATAAGGAAAACTACGGAACCCTACACTGAGCGTGGCCCGACACGCTCTTGGCCGGTTTTTTGTTGCTAAGATAGCTTAGATAAATAATACACTGCATTAAACTAATGTAGCTATTCTATGCCATATTAAGTACGTTTTGATACATTTTTCCAGTTTTTAATTGTAAACTTAGCACAACATTTGTACCATTTCGGTTACAATTACGCCCCGACTTTGTATAAAAATCATCTAAGACCGTCATTTACGACCCTATCAAATCATGGGTGTAAAGGACGTTAATAGCATTTTGACGTGTCCTTTACAACCATCTATCTTCTAAATGGTTTAGTTTATCACTACGGTTGCTACACTAGGTTAAAGATACTCGTAATCTGCATATATTTCTTATACACGTCACAAATATAGGTCAAAAAAACAAAAAAGTGGTTTATCTTTCTCTTGGAAACCTGCATTATATGTCCTTTACGACAATTGAACCCAAAGATATCGATTACAGTTGCGGATAAAATATTTTTAGTGCTGGTCGTAAAGGACGAAGAACAAAAAAACTTGTCCTTTACGCCCAACTTTATCACACCACTATAGAAAGTGGTCCTTAGAAAGTAAGGGCTTAAAGGGCAACAATATATATCAAGGTGACTTACGACTATATTTTTATTTGTAGATTTCCTTTACGACACAAATAATAATTTACGCGCCTTGACTTGATATTTACGCCCCTTGAGAAAAGCTATTTTTGCAAGTCCATAGTAGAAAATCTTGGTCGTAAAGGCAACTTTTTAAGAGATTTTAACTACACAGATCGATAGCGCTTGAAATTCTGAACAAAACTGTATATATAACTCATTTTCGCCAAAATGTCCTTTACGCTAATTGAACCCAGAGGTATCGATATGTCTATCTTTTACGGATAACTTATTATAACAATTTTTATGATAATCCCCGTGCGTAGCCGGGGAGGGCCGCTAGTTATATGTATTGTATAAAAATCGAAGCAAAACATAAATATAAGTTTAATTCATATGTAAAAAAACTTTCGTCCAGTATTAAGTATAGGTACTAAGTGATAATTCAATAGTAGTCATGATTTGGTTTTCTCCCGGGCGTGTTGAATCTACAAAACGTACGATAAGTACCCAACGGAACCGCCACCCGAAGCTCTGCACACGAACGTAGGTTCGGGCGGCGGCGTGTCACGGCCCGCGGCGTGTCACGTGAATCCGGGCGCTAAGGCAAGTACGTACGTACGAGGTACGTACCTTGCCGTGTTCGTGAAATTCGTGATCTTAGTACCGCCGGTGTTAAGATCACGTAGATACGGTTCGGCGTGAATCACGTGTATCCAGAGCCCTAATAAAAACTAATAACTCGATAGTTCAAATAAATTTCCTTAATTTGAAGGATATTTATGAAATAAAATGGATTATATCGCCTATAAGTAATGAATTTACAATTAATTATGGGTGTCACCCGTTGACCACGGACGCTGTAAAGTGTTCGAAACGTCGGGGTGAATTGTAAATTCAGTATACGTGATATAATCCGTTTCCATAGTTATGTATTTATCTATTTAAGTATGTATGTATATCGTCGCTTAGCACCCATAGTACACGCTTTGCTTAGTTTGGGGCTAAGTCGATCTGTGTAATGTCCCCAATATTTATTTATTTATTTTAAAACACATACACACACACACACATACAGACATTTATTTTTTAGACATAGATATAACTATAATAAATTGCACGAGTAACTGTCGCGGTAACCGAAGACAATATTTTGAAGTATATTTGTCAACATGTGTACATATATGTAGTAAGTACCTATAGGTGGTATGGTCCCTATAGATAGTTAGTAAGGCACCATGAATATCATAAAACAATCAAGTAAGTAATAGAACTAATATAGTATTTTTCACACAAACCAATACCCTGTTTAGACTTCTATTAGTTAAGAGACAAATAAAGTCCATTAAACTCTACTTTTCGCAATTGTCTTAAGCAACTTTATTGAAAAAAAACAGTAGACTAGTGTTCCTGGCGAATTATGGACCTATATGGAATACGTTTGTAATATTTGTATTGAATACATATCATCATAATTATTATCTAATCTGTACGAGTAGCCTATAATGTAACGGGAACAAGTGCAAAAAATATAGTTAACACGTTATTGATTCAAATAAAACGAGTATGTATAAAACCAATTCGTATTCGTTCGCTAAATTATTAAATTTCACCTATTTTTTAAATACAAACCGGCACGGCAATAAGTCAATCGGTCCGCCGGCCGCCTCGTGTGTTCAATACCCGAACGGTGCCGAAGTCCGTGCGTCCGGCCGTCCGGCCCCGAACGCCGATTCGGCACTACACGCGCGAACGGCACTACACGGGAACGGACTTCGGCGGGTTCGGGTAGTTCGGACGCTTAGCACCGCCGGGGCTAAGGGGCCGGGCGCACGGATCGGCGGGTAGTACCGAATATCCAGAGCCCTACTCTCGACACACGCTTAAAACTTTTGAACCTATTGTCAAAACTGAACAATTTAGCACATATTCTTAGCTTGATGCGTGTTAAAATTGACAAATATTATTAGCGCCATCTAGCCCAGAGTCCACCAAAGATGTAGCGCCATGGAGGGGAGCATATATAACTCTGGATGGTTCCGAGGTACGTTTTTTTGAAGTGAAACTTCTAGTGCGACTTCCAACTGACAGCGCGTAACACTCAGTCATTGTTACTTTGCGTGGAATGCCGCTCACTCAGCGCGTAACATTCTGTCTCTACGCGACTCACTCATTCCATTCATTCACTTGTTCACTCAGTCAGTGACAGAACAGAATGCCCAGAATGGCTTTGAATGGTGGAATGGTTGGTGGGAATGTGTGTGCTTTATATTTAGATCGAGTGCAAAATGAGTTTATGTTTGTTTTTCTATAATTAGAGCAAATAGCAATGTAAAATATTTAAAACAGTAAAAAGATGGACGTAACTAAAAGCAAAAACGTGATGGTCACTTGACAAAATGTTTTTGAAATCTTGAATCCACGCACTGTTTTTCTGTCCATACGGAGTCACATACGTCTTTGCGATAAGTAATAACTGTAATAAGGGACCAACAAAGAAGGACACCCTACGTCAAGTTTTTGGCTATATATTTGTGAATATCACTTTGCGCTCCTGATGCCGCCCACACTGATAATTTGCAACCCGGCCGGAGGCGTGGGTGTTATATAGTGGACTTTTTATTTACCCGGAGCGTCTCACATAGGCAGATCGCGTCACCTGCGATCGATGCCGCAGCTCTCGGTCACAGATAAAACACTAACACACTATTTACTTGTCACATAATCGCGTGTTACTAAAAAGTAAACTGACCTCCAACGTTTCAGGGTATGTAGCCGAACGTAACGATCACGAAAAAAACGCTCGTAGATATCTATCTCTATCGTTCTTGCGTATTGGCGCGACAGAGCACCTGATACCTGACACCTGATAGCTATGTAAGAAGTACACCGAGCAAATGCTACCCGTTGCCCCATCACGGGCAGCACGCACCAGGGTCTAAGGATTAGGTGATGGAATTTAATATTAAAGACTCCGCCACACATAAAGCGTTTTGATAGCGAAGCGTTAGCCAAGCGAAATGCGCGCGCATTTCGCTGCAATCCCGCTCTTGTTCGTTCCCGCCGGAGTCCGCTGAGCGCGACGACAACGTCCGTCCGGCGCATCAATATCATTGCGCTCTGCCTACGCTCTCAAAACGCGCATGAGTGGCTAAGCTTTAACTGAGAAGTTAGAAGTTATACCTATTTTACATTCGTTTATAAGAGAAAACTTCAGAGTCGACTAGGTTTTTAGAGATCTTCTGAATAGATTACTGTGGGTGTAGCTGATTTACGAGAGATTTTGCTAGTACGTATATAACCCCTTAATTGCTAAAAGTAGCACTGGACCTTGACTACCTTTCATGTGCTCTGCCTACCCCTTTTGAACCTACAGGTTGATACAAGCGTGAGTTTATGAACGTATGTGTGTAAATTCACTATATTTCACTACTTCAACTTACAAATGAACTTTCGGTTCTGTAACACTTCTGTGGTAGGCTAAGTGATTCGAAAGCACACATAGAACGATATCAAAGTTCAATATCTATATTGCTCAATGATCGAGTATTCAAGGACGTTGTTATCTTGTAGTATAATGACTATTTACAAGAGGGCGCTGTCATCCTGATGTATACGGTGATAGTTCAGTACCTATTAATATGAAGAAAAGCGAGGAAATGTCGCCAGTATCCTTGGTACAATGCCTCAAGGGCCTATTTTAGACATTAGCTAGCGTTTAAGTTTAGTCTTAGTTTCTTATATAATTATGTAAATATGTTCATGTCACAGAGAACCTCCTATAGAGTAGAAATCTTGTATATTTTGTTCGCGATACGAGTCACCAGTGCCAGGGGTGCGAGGAGCGGGCGGGGAATGTGTTAAGCGCGCTGTGATTGGCCGTTTCAAGGACGGCGGGCAGTCGCGCCAGATGAAAGGGACTGTCCCTCTATTGACGCGTAAGTGGCCAATGTAAGTTGACCTATGCCGGCTCTGAATAAATTATAAATATGACTTTTATGTGGAATGTAATGACGTCTGTTTTTAATAAATTTGAGCTTCTTGTTACCTTTCCACACCATTTCACACTACAGGTGGACATCTTTAAGACATCAAAATACCCTTTTTCAATTTTTTTACTGCGAAAAACACGCGTTGCTTTCGGGTCTGTTACTTGGTCGTTACTGATCGGGCACGGCGAGCGCCCGCGCTTATATCAGTGCAAATATAATACTAGGAAGGCTGGCGACCGCGAGTCGTCTTGTAATGGATGTCTATAGGGGTTGGTCTGTGGTTCATGTAAATAAAGAGATTATAATGAAGAAAATAGTTCTAATGGAAATCCGCAACATGGCGCATGGCGTGTAGTCATATATTTCTGGCCAAGCTTTAGGTTAGATTATTTTGTGTAGGCGAGAGGCTGACAACCTGTCACTGTCATGTCACAATTTCGTTTTCTTTCAACCCCCTTTTTGCCAAGAGTGGCACCACAGATGTTATATATACCATAGATCAAGCAAACGTATTTACTTAGCGTGTCAAATGAACTCAGTGAAATCCACTGAGTTGTCCGTCTTTACTCGCAGCTTGCAGCTTTCGGGTGCCAATTTTTGTAAGTTGAAGTCAACCAAAACATAAAAAATGCCTCGTTACATGATATTCAATTGCAACAACACAAAAATTATGAACAATCAAGAGCCTGAGACATATTTAAAATTACAGGCAAGAATCAACTTCAGTACAAAATTTGACACGCTCGGCCCCTATACAAATATATGAATTTGTTTCTTCTATCTAAATTAAGTTCTGTGAGTGGCACTGAAACTTGAGTAGTTTCATGTGCTCAGCCTAACCCTTTATGGGATACATCAGGCGTGAATATATGTACCTGTATTTAGATTATGTCTAAAATAACTATGGGTCAATACAGTTGGCGTGCAGTTGCAATTCAGTTGGGTTGCAGTCCATCGGCTGTATCAGGCTTATCTAAATGTAAGTTCCTTCTGTCAACGCGGGACTGGGCGCGACTTGCGTTTCACCCTCACGTCGTTTCTTTACCACTTATTCGCACTTAACGATTTGCATCTAGCTTTATCATGCGAACGTCTAAGGAGTGGAACTCACTTCCTGCATGTCTATTTCCAACCCACTATAATTTGAATCTTTTTAAATCAAGAGTGAATAGACATTTTTTGGGTAAACATGCTTCATCCTAGACTGCATCGGCACTTTCCATCAGGTGAGATTGTGGTCAAATGGTTTACCTGTTCCTCATAAAAAAAAAGTTTTAATATCGACAGATTTAACAAACTCGTTAAAATTCAACATCTCGTCGTTACCAACTTGCTCTGAAATAAATTTCAACTTGCCGGGCAACTTGCTAATTCACTTGTGGCTACAAAAAAATATAAACATACTACTATACTATCCTGATCGTTTTCACTAAAGTGGGAGAATTGAAATCTCGAGTTAAAATGAACTCCGTGGCTTGCGTGAGCGACGGGCGCGCGATGGCAATGCGATGCGACGCGGCGTGACGAAATGAAACCATCGATCTCTATAGAAGCATGATACGATAGTACCTACTCTTTATTAGTTACCTACATGTTGGTCATCATCATCATCTTCATCATGTCAGCCCTTTATCGCCCACTGCTGAGCATAGGCCTCTCTTCTAGTACGCCATGCACCCCGGTCCTGAGCTAGTCTCATCTAGTTGTGACCCGAATTTTGCGGATGTCGTCCACCCAACGAGCTAACGGATGCCAAGCGCTTCTTACATCTGTAAGCGGCCACCATTCCGTTAACATTTTAGTCCACCTACCATCACTCTGCCTAGCAACATGCCCCTACTGTGATGGAAGTGTCTTACGCCGTGGCTTGCGTGGGCGACGGTCGCGCGATGGTCGCGCGACGGCGATGCGACGCATACGAAATCAAACCTTATCGATATGGAAGTATGAGACGCGACGGCGACGGTCACGCGACGGTCGCGCGACGGTCGCGCGACCGTCGCCCACGCAAGACACGGCGTTAGGTGGGCGACGGCGATGAACCATGGATGATAGGCGATGCTACGCGACGGCGGTGATCGCGCGATCGTCGTCCACGCAAAGCCATGGCGTAAACGAATAGCGCTGTGCACTTGCAGCTTTCTGTAGCGGGACCCAAATGGCATTTCTACGACGCAAAACTAAAACGGAACGCCGCGAAATGTAGTCTGGCTCTGTCGCGCCATACGCAAGAGCGATAGAGATAGATGTCTACGAGCGTTTCGTTTCGTGAGCGTTTCGTGAACGTTTGTGCATTCGGCTACGCACGCAATTCGTTTTTGTCCCTTATAATTTCATTCGCCAGTATAGCACTTAGGTACTTATTAGACCGAGACATGTGTAGCGAATGATCGGCTGTTGACGATTTCCATTTTGCCCTTCTAGACAGACCTTCAAACTAATAGAGTCTCCAATCCCATCTTAAACTCTGGTAACGCATTTGCGACCTCTCTGCTGTTGTTTTTGTTACCCAATTAAAGAAAGTAGGTTTTGTGCGAGAGTCTCAGACCGTTTTAGCTGTAAAACAAACCCTCTTTAGTAGAGAACTCCAGAAATAACGTACAAAACTTTTCTCCTGTCTCTCGGTTTGTTTTTAGCACTTTCAACTATCCACTCACTCTTGCTTGCTTTACTAGAATAAGCAGCGCCGGCCCGTGCACTCGATCAGGGTAGAGCGAGTTTGAGTTTCGGCGCCCTTGGGAAGAAGTTTTACGACATAGAAAAAAAAATCGCGAGCGTAGCGAGCGCGAAATTTTTTTCATAGTAATGCCGTAATTTGAAGATTAACGAAATTGTACCTACAGAATTTATGGATTACATCATACAGAGTACGAAAGGGACAAGGGTTGAAATTTCGCAGTCGCACCCTAGTATGGTTGTGGGGCTGAACGTGGATATCATGTACATAACAAACAAAATGGAGTACTATAGTGGCCAAGTCAGGAAAGCAGACTTGAAATGAAAACGCGAGCGCGGAATTTTTCCTAAGTAACTAAAAGAAAACTGATATATTTAAATAGTGAGCGATTTTTTTTCCTATTGACGCAATTTATTAAGACTAAACCCGCTAGCGGGGAAGCAGCGAGCTTCCAAGCTTTGATCAACTGCAGAGCTGCGGTCTTTGGCATATTTTGACTTCACAGCGCCTATGTTCCCGACTTTTGAGCCTTATATTTCGCCATCATTACTTATAATTAAGACATTAACTCGATCATCACCGTCGGGATGCCCATTTCGGTATTTTGCCACTAAGTGCCCTTCGGGATATTAGTCCTTTGAAGTTCGCTCATCATCTCCTGTGACTCACAAAATTGCGCCTCTCTGAGACGTTTTGCGCCTTTGGCTTAATGAGGAACTCCGGTTTGGACAATCGGATAGACTCATATTTTTGCATTTGGATAACGTAACTTTGTCGTTGTGCCGCACAATGTGGTTCGTCAAGGGCTAGAATCCTCCTTTTACGGCGCCCTAGCAACAGCGCCCTTATAAATGTTGGTATATGTTGGCAATGTGGTGCAACTTTCCACAAACTGAATTACAAATCTAGATTTTCAATAGCTGGATTAATTCCCGACTCCTCTCGCCGGTTTGTGATATGTGCGCGCCCACGCAATGTATAATTTTTTTGTATGGATTTTTCCACATTCTCGATTTTGGCGCCCCCTTACCATGTGGCGCCTAGAGCGGCCGCTCCACTCGCTCTACCCTTAATCCGGCCCTGAGAATAAGAATACAATGTTGTGCGCTCTTTAGCAAATGAGAAGCTAAGTTTAATGTAATTTGCAGTTGTTCTCATGGAATTTGTTAACCAGAGAACTGAGCCAGACCAGAACCAGGCCTGTCCCACTCGCGCGTGTAGGTATCGAACTGTAAGTACCCCTCGCGAGGGGCAAATCAGTAGGGCCTCACGGACGAGCGGTGGCGCACGCGCGAGAGTTGTTCGTCACATACCTGCGTGCTGATTCGACTGCTGTCATAGAATTGATATTTTATCATGATACGTACTATTCGAAACGTCATTTGTTTACAAAAATAACTCAAAGGCGGAATTATTACTTTTATGAGTAGGTAATATTAGGCCTGTTTCAATTAAGGTACCTATCTAAGTAAGTACTAGTTGTACTATTATATATTCTGTGGTACAACTACGAGTACGCACAGGGTGTTGTCTTTGACCACGTCTATAACTTTACGTAAGGTACAGCGGGGCAAATCCCGACTATGGGGCAAATGTAACTGATCCATTTTTTCCTGCATGTTTTATATTGCATTATTAAATAGAGTGTCCACCGGTTATGTATGGTAGTGTACCTATACATGTAGAACTCAACATCAAAGGTGCAATAGTGGAAAAAAATGGATTAGTTACAATTGTCCCCCCGTCGAGATTTGCCAAACAGTACTTTATCTAAATAAATGTAAACAATATATTCTCAAAAGGATCCTTTTGCCAGATGAGCGTAAATGAAAACTTTACACGACCGAATAAGGAAGTTAAAGCGGATAATTTCAGTGACCGTTAGGACTGGAAAGCTGTGGTTATCAATATGTATATCAATCACGCCGACAAAGTGCAAAAATAAAAAGTGAAAAAAAATGTTTTATTAGGGTACCTACCTACACGTAAAGTGGGGAGTGTTTTTTTTTTTATTTCAACCCTAACGTGTGATATATTGTTGGATAGGTATTTAAAAATTAATAGGGGTTTACTAAAATCATTTTTTGATAATGCTCATATTTTTGGAAATAATCGCTCCTAAAGCAAAAAAAAATGTGCCCCCCCCCCTAACTTTTGGATCATAATTTTAAAAAAATATATGAAAAATAAACACAAAAGTAGAACTTTAAAGACTTTCTAGGAAAATTGTTTTGAACTTGATAGGTTGAATAGTTTTTGAAAAAAATACGGGAAACTACGGAACCCTACACTGAGCTTGGCGCGACACGCTCTTGGCCGGTTTTTTTCTTTCTTGTATGATATCTACTTTACCCTTCAACAGAAAAGCCACATTCGAAGCCTCCGAATTAAATAAACAAGATACAACGCAAATCCGGTCGAAAGGGTTATTTCCGAAGATATCTCCACAATAGGGTCGGGGAATTGAAGGCTGACCCATCAGGCATGATGTTAGTGTGAAAGGGTCTTTTACGTCGTAGTGTATTACTGGGTACAGTCAACAACACAACTGTGAAGCAAAGTGGGAAAAATATGTAGGTATACAAAACTTTATTGCCTGTACATTAAGGTGTGTATACATAGTTTTACACTTTCTACTTTCTACAACACAGCTGTGTTGTTGACTGTACCTAGCCAACGCCGCAGTAGGTTACGCTTCATAAGCGTATCGTAACGCAGCAGACCGCGTTTCGATCCTCTCACTTCAGGGTACGTAGCCGAATGGCACAAACGCTCAAAAAACGCTCGTAGATATATCTGTATCGCTTCTTTTTTTTTAATAAATGGGCTTACTCTTGGCCACAGACTAGCCAAAGGCAAAGACGTGGCCTACGATGGAGTGAGCTCGCCCAGAAGATACCTGTTCACTCTTGATTTGAAGGTTGCCGGGTTATATGAGCTTTTGCTTATTGGCGCGACAGAGCCAGGCTACCTTTCGCGGCGTTTCGGTTTCGTCGCAGAAAAATGCCATTCGGCTACGGCACCTTCGTGCGGCGCAACAGAACTCAATGTCAGCAGCTCACGTGCGGTCCGTATTCATGTAGGTAAGAATTATGAAAGGCGGCATTTTGTGAACAACAAAGCAGTGAACCTTCTGTACTTGTACTATTATTACAGAGATCGGACGGATTTGCGACGTTCTTAGTGACTTACGTCATTTTAATGACTTTTTGTATGAGATGACGCACCAAAATCCGATCTCTCTATTAAATAGGTTTATTGCAATAAGTATGAATACTGACTTGTGTTTTCTTATGTAATTTTTAAAATCCTGCACCAAACTAAGCTTTCTGTTTAGCCCAATGGTTGAATGGTAGAGAATGCCTCAAGGCGTTAAGTCCGCCATTTATACTCTTTTTTTGTAAATTTGTGCAATAAAGTTTAAATAAATAAATAAAATAAATATGCTGTGTTTTAGTGTAGATATTCATTCAAAAACTTGCCGTTAAAGTAAACTTTTGGCTCAGCCTCAAACCAGTCAGTGTTTTAGTAAGTTCGGAGGACCTTGCACCGTCAACATCCCCTGAGGATACCTCGTAGAGAGACGAAACACGTGTCGAGTTTTGTATTTTTAGTGGTGGGTAGTTATATTTATTTGAAGTTTATTTCCATATTTATTTTAGCTAGCCCATCGCCCACACCTACAACACCCACGGGACGAATGAAAATCTACAATAATTATTTATTATCCATACTTAAGCTGGAAAGTGTGTGTGTCTGTTTGTTTTTCCGTCTTTCACGGCAAAATTGACGTAAAATTTTAAGTGGAAATAGTTGAAGGGATGGAGTGATATTATATAGGCTACTTTTTGTCCGTTTCTATTAATTCCCCGCTTCTCTAAAATAGAGATTGAAAGCTTGTATAGAGCATTTCGCTATTTAACGCAAGCAAAGCCGCGGGCAAAAGCTAGTTTAGTATAGTTGTGTACTTAACACAGCAAAAGGGAGTGTACAAGTTTCTAATGGGGTGGCAACGCGCATGTGACACTGTTTGAGTTGCAGGCGTCCATGGGTTACGGTGACCGCTTTACATCAGGCGGACCGTATACTTGTTTGCCACCGACGTAGTATAAAAAAAAAATAAGCTCTTTAATATTGAATGAAAATTTCAAATAAGTACCTCGTCCCGAGGGTAGCGAATGACGCAATAGATTCAAACCTCGCTGCTTACGCTAAAATAATTTAACGGACTCTATAAATAGAACAAGCCAGCGATTTATTAGACAAACGCCAAGGAAAAGTGCCTAATAAATTTAGGCGTACATTATAAAACTTAAAAAAAACTCAGGATCTACTTAATTAATTCATCTATTTTCAAAAGGGTTTACCAAGATGAACACCGTATTTGCAAACACCAAGCGAAAATATTACAGCAGCGATTATCATATTCTTAGGCACTGGTCCCACCGCGAGCTAGTAAGCTATGAGTTATCGGCTACGGCTCAACCCCTTAATTGCCAAGAGTGGCACTGAAACTTGAGTAGTTACATGTACTCTGCCTATACATAACACATTTAGAAGTTATATATATTAATTAGTATATTTAACTATATTTAATAAGAAAACTGTATAAAAGAGACTGAAACGACTCCACAGTCAAACTAATTGTAGTTTTGTGGAGCATTGTATTTAAGTTATGTTTTGTAATTCTTGAGTATAATAAATAAATAAATAAAAATAAAATCCTTTTATGGGAATACAGGCGTGACTATTTGTATGTTGTGCAAAAATTGTTACTAAAATTATAACATGAACATAGACCTTGATTTCTGTTGAAATCAAAATAAAATGACTTATATTGACAGAGATATAGACCGTGATTGGGCATTTTCAGAATTTGGGACCCCCCAACTAGCGTAAGTTGTTAACAAAAATTAACTCGCTGTCAGTTTTTTGACGACAATTAGGCATAAACTCTGTCTAAAAAATTACTTTTTTTACATTCTAAATGTATATTATCGCTTAAAGTTTATGTAATTAACACAAAAACAGTAGTTTTATAGAAATTTCATATTTATCGTCACAAAACTGACAGTTAGTTAATTTTTGTTACGCCGTGTCTTGCGTGGGCGACGGTCGCACGACCGTCGCGCGACCGTCGCCGTCGCGTCTCATACTTCCATATCGATAATAGACGGAGAGCTGGCAGGATTTTGGAGTAGGTCCTTGAGGCAACCTGGAAAGGTGCTCAGATGCTTTTCTGATCATAGCCAACATCAGGTCTGCAAGTCTGGCAGCTGGGGAGCGGGGCTTTATCGAGCTATGAATTTTTGAAGATTTAATTTTTTGAGGCCCAAAAAAGGTGTTTGAGGCAACCTGGAATTATTAAAAAGTGAAAATAGAGTTCCTCAGAAGTCGCATAGTATTTATGCCAGATCATTTTGCCGGGTCCTTCACCGTGCCAGAACGGTACAAAGTGGTAAAAAAAAATATTCCAAAAAAGGTTCTTGAGGCAGTCTGTCATTTTTACCAGTGAAAGATGAGGGTCTAAATAGCCATGGAAAAATAATGCTATGACATGAGGTGGGGTCCGTACCCTGCCATTCGATCTTGAAAGTCAATTTTAAGTTTTTCGTAAATAACTCGTAAACGGTGGCCCGCAGCAAAAAAATATGTTAAACAGAAAATATCTACATAAAATTTCCTACAAGAAAGGTTATGTACGTTTTTTCGATAGGATCAATATATAAATGGATAATTTAGTAAGAAAGTTTTTTTTAATCGATTACATGCTCCGTTTTTCGTCAATACCTCGTAAACGGTGGCCCACAGCAAAAAAATATGTTAAACAGAAAATATCTACATAAAATTTCCTATAAGAAAGGTTATATAAGTTTTTTCGCTAGGGTCAATATTTTAGTTGGAAAGTATTTTTAAATAGATATTTGGGCCGTTTTTTGTTGATAACTCAAAAACGGTGGCTCACAGCCAAAAATAATGTTAGACAGAATTAATCTACATAATATTTCCTACAAGAAAGGTTCTATAAGATTTTTCGCTAGGATCAATATTTTAGTTGGAAAGTATTTTTAAATAGATTTCATGGGCAGTTTTTTGTTGATAACTCGAAATCGGTGGATCACAGCCAAAAATAATGTTATACAGAATTAATCTACATAATATTTCCCACAAGAAAGGGTCTATTATATTTTTCGCTAGAATCAATATTTTAGTTAGAAAGTATTTTTAAATAGATTACATGGGCCGTTTTTTGTTAATAACTCGAAATCGGTGGCTCACAGCCAAAACTAATGTTACACAGAATTTATCTACATAATATTTCCTACAAGAAAGGTTCTATAACATTTTTCGCTAGAATCAATATTTTAGTTGGAAATTATTTTTAGATTTCATGGGCCGTTTTTTGTTAATAACTCGAAATCGGTGGCTCACAGCCAAAACTAATGTTACACAGAATTAATCTTCATAATATTTCCTACAAGAAAGGTTCTATAATATTTTTCGCTAGGATCAATATTTTAGTTGGAAAGTATATTTAAATAGATTTCATGGGCCGTTTTTTGTAAATACCTCGTAAACGGTGGCCTACAGCTAAATAAAATGTTAACGAGAAAAATCTACATAAGATTCCCCACAAGAAAAGTTCTATACGATTTTTCGCTAGAATCAATATTTTAGTTGGAAAGTATTTTTAAATGGGCCGCTTTTTGTTGATAACTCAAAAACGGTGGCTCACAGCAAAAAGTAATGTTATACAGAATTAATCGTCATAATATTTCCTACAAAAAAGGTTCTATAAGATTTTTCGCTAGGATCAATATTTTAGTTGGAAAATATTTTTAAATAGATTTCATGGGCCGTTTTTTGTAAATGCCTCGTAAACGGTGGCCCACAGCTAAATAAAATGTTCACGAGAATAAAATCTACATACAATTTCCTATAAGAAAGGTTGTATACGTTTTTTCGCTAGGATCAGAAATTATTACCAGAAATAATATTAAACAGAAATAATCTATATAATATTTGCTACAAGAAACGTTATGTAAGATTTTTGGTTAGGATCAATATTTTAGTAGGACAGTATTTTAAATAGATTACACGAGCCGTTTTTTGCAAATAACTCGAAAACGGTGGTCCACGGCTAAATCAATCTTCAACGGGAATAACAAACATAAAATTTGCTACAATAAAAGTTTTGTACGTTTTTTTTTAAATAGATTTATTTATTTATTTACACAAAGAAAATTACACAGTATGACAGTATACAAAACTAAAGCACCGTGAATTTTAAATAAACATTACAACAAGTAACACAAAATTAAATATTAAATAAACAGCAAAATCAAAACATTACATACCAAAACATAACTAATAAATAACAGATGAAGGCCTAGCATCCAATCCCACACAAAACCTCATGCATTCGTCGCGTATAAACGCCCATCTGCTCGCAAGAATATCAACATTAGGTGCCACGTCTAAAAACTCATTCACTATTTGCAGTGCACGAACTAGCGGTGACTTGCGGAAAAACACGGTTCGAGCGGCCGGCACCACCAGTAGGGGGTGCCTACATTCACGAAAAGCATATTTCGTCACAGGGGGAACAAATAGACGTACCAGCTGGGATACTAAAACCAGGCAATCTGACTCCCCCTTCAAAATACCACATGCATCAGACATCAGCACGACATTACGCCTAACTTCTAACGAGAAGAAACCCAACGTCCCCAAAAGGAATTTTGTTCGGTACAAGAATCGGTAATACCCGTACATTTTTTTATAAAAGACTAGCTTTTACCCGCGGCTTCGCCCGCGTAATAAAAGTATTCATTAAGATTTTCATTTGGATCCTTAGGTTTCTCTGGTATATTTATCTGCGATTATTTCGATTGCACATAATACTTTTGCTTGAAATGATTGTAGAAATATTACACATCGACCACAGCGTAGGTAATTCTATATACGCTGGGGAAACCTTTATAAACATCCCACATAGCCCGTATTTCGACACTATATGATCGGTGGGTAAAAAGTACTTTTTCTATTATCCCTTACAATTTTTTACATTTTGCTTATACTTATCGCAAACGTAATCTTCAAGCAAGCAAACAACGATCGTCTTAGAGCACTTTGATTGTAAGAGACCGCCGACCGGTTATCCGTATCCCTCTAACGATACCCATATTATCCGTATCCGTATCCGTATCCCTATCTCTATCCCTATCGCTATCGCTATCGCTAACGCTATGGCTATCGCTATCCCTATCGCTATCCCTATCGCTATCCCTATCCCTTATCAAGATAACACTAAGTTCTCGCGCTTTGTACACATATTTAAAGTCACATACAGGTCGAAAGCGATTAATTAACATTATTTTTACCTTTTTTCCCAACGTTTCGGCCAGGTTGCACTGGCCGTGGTCGCGGAAGAATGACGCCCCAGCAAAATGTCACCGGAGATGTAAACAACACAAAACTACCCGATATTAATTTATATAAATGTTCGGGGTAGACAAATAAATATAATCTACCCGCATGTAATTATTTACGACATCACATTAGAAACCTCAAAAATAACAGTACTTCTCCACTATTTAATGGATGTTATTATACATATAAACCTTCCTCTTGAATAACTCTATCTATTAAAAAAAAAAAACCGCATCAAAATCCGTTGCGTAGTTTCAAAGATTTAAGCATACAAAGGGACATAGGGACAGAGAAAGCGACTTTGTTTTATACTATGTAGTGATATCGCTATCCCTATCGCTATCCCTTATCAAGATAACACTAAGTTCTCGCGCTTTGTACACATATTTAAAGTCACATACAGGTCGAATGCGATTAATTAACATTATTTTTACCTTTTTTCCCAACGTTTCGGCCAGGTTGCACTGGCCGTGGTCGCGGAAGACTGACGTCCCAGCAAAATGTCACCGGAGATGTAAACAACACAAAACTACCCGATATTAATTTATATAAATGTTCGGGGTAGACAAATAAATATAATCTACCCGCATGTAATTATTTACGACATCACATTAGAAACCTCAAAAATAACAGTACTTCTCCACTATTTAATGGATGTTATTATACATATAAACCTTCCTCTTGAATCACTCTATCTATTAAAAAAAACCGCATCAAAATCCGTTGCGTAGTTTCAAAGATTTAAGCATACAAAGGGACATAGGGACATAGGGACAGAAAAAGTGACTTTGTTTTATACTATGTAGTGATGATGATGAAACGCAAAAATGTTTTTTGGACCTTTTCGAGCAGCAGGATGTAGGGCGCTTCATGGGGATTCCAAACGGCTGAGGCTGTCTCAAGCTTACTTCTCACGAGGGCAGTATAAAGAAGCTTTATGTCCCTGGGATCGTCAAATTCTTTGGCGTTGCGGACAACAAACCCAAGCCTGCGGTAACAGTCTGCAGCAAGCATTGTCATGTGCTCATGAAAGTTAAGGTGGGAACCTAAAACAACCCCCAAGTCCCGTATCGATGTGACACGGGCGATGGGTTTCCACCCCAGGAGATACTGCCTACACAGGGAACTACGCGCTTTACAAAAAGTAATAACCGCACACACAGATTTCGGGAGTCATGCCGGGCGATTTGTATAGAATACGCCTGTCGCAAGGTCTGCGCAACCCACACAAAGCACCAGTAATTGTAAAGATAATGCACGCACACACCTAATCCACACACACTTGTAGCTGGACGCTCCTATTGCGCAATACACGCGCATCATTTCAATGTATGTGTACACGCGAACGATAAGCGAGCGCGATCGCGCACGCACACAACGATAAATAGCGGGAACGCCTCGCCTCGTTTCCGAGAAAAATGTCTCACTGCGTGAATCGTTTTGTACACCGTTCATTGCGGCGCAAAACACTACACTGTTTACAATATGTTCCTTGTGTAGCCGCAATGTATAATGAACGTTTTAAAGCACAAGCAAACGTAAGGTTACATGGTACAACTCGGAGTATTACGTTGAATTCGTGTTTTATGTGAAATAAAAGGAAATAAATAGTATTTACCTATGAAATGTTATCATATCGGCTTGGAAATTATTCAGGTCACTGCGATGTTTGCAAGTTATTATTGCACACTTCGGCATTTTTGATAAAACTCGTTTTTCGTCGGTGAACAGCGCGCGTGTACACTCGATGACAGCGGACGGCGAACTGGCGGCGGTGTAGGCCCAATGGGCCTACATCTGCGACCAGGCCGCGCGCGGCTTGTCCTCTCTATAGAATTTTTTCCTCTGAGACCGCACAGTTGTCAACATTGAACTGAAGTTTCAGAAGTTTGTTTACAAGACTCAATTCATAAATTTATTTATTTAATCTTTAAGAAACAAACGGTCATATACAAAAATGTCTACAATGATACTGTCTACGCTAAAGACCTACAGTTTCCTTAATTAAATATAGATGTGCTAATTTAGATATTACCTATATGTATATTAATATTAAAAAAATTACAAATCAACAACGGAGAAAACTATGACAGTTACACATGGTTTTATAAAATGTAATACTTAATTGTAAGTAAGTCTATGGAATCTAGTGGTTTTAAGTAACAATGGCAAATCGTAATACTAATCATTGGAACAATCTCTTCAAAGATGTTATACTCCCGTTAAAAATATCAAAGTCTGTTAGTGTATCACATTTATTAAAAAAGTTGCAAGCGCGTCTAATAAATATATTACGGGCATAACATGTTTTGCTAATAGGGATTGAGAATAATTCCTTTCTGCGACATTTACGTACACGGGCACGAGGGACCTTGAGAGAAACCTTTTCAAGTAAGCAAGGGATTTCTAATTTTGAATTTAAAATTTTATAAAGAAATACAGAGTCTGCACAGTCACGCCGATTACTGAGAGGCTGCATTTTATGACGCTGTAGAGAGTTAGTGTAATTAACATAGTGATTACCAGTTCTGAAATCAAGTGATTTTATAAATTTATTTTGGAGCTTTTCAATTCTATTAATATGAATAGAATGAAAAGGCTTCCAAACGGTGCAAGCAATCAAGTCGGCTACGGACATAGCTGTTGTATAATATTTTATAAGTTGATGAATTTTTGAAGGGTTTTCCGACACGTAATATAAAACCTAATTGTTTAAAAGATTTTTTTAAAGTATTTTCTATATGAGGAATGAATGTCAATTTTGCATCTAGTGTTACACCAAGGTCTCTAATTTCAGATACTCTACTTAACATTTTATCACAAAGTGTATTACGATACTCAATATTGTTCTTTTTTCTTGAGAAACTAATTATATTACATTTATCATTATTTAAAAATAAATTATTGTCCAAGCAATACCTTTCAAAATTTAGTAAATCCTGTTGCAATAGGTCACAGTCAGAAACATTTTTGATTACTCTAAAAAATTTACTATCATCAGCATACAGTAATATGTTTGAATATTGTATATACTCTGTGATATCGTTTATATATAACATAAATAGTAAGGGGCCCAACTGAGAGCCCTATGGTACCCCAGAAGTTATAGATTTGTATTGTGATGTATATCCAGACAAAACAACAGCCTGAGTCCTATTTTCTACATAGGATTTTATCCAGCGAAACAGATCGCCATGTATACCGAGTCGCCGAGTCGCATAAACCCGATCAATATCACTTTGTAAAGATTGTAAGTCAGAATCTTCCTAGACCCTGTAAATTAGTTTCAAGTCGCCAGCATAGAGTAGGCATTGCGCATGCTTAGGCACCAAGGCCAGATCATTGACCATAACACCAAAGAGCAGAGGACCCAGAATAGAGCCCTGACTGACCCCGGAACGGGTGGGGTAGGCACTCGACACAAAGCATCCGTGCTGCACATATTTCCGTCTATCACGTCACGTAGATAACTAGCAAAAAGGCAAAGCAGTTTTGGCGAGAAACCAATGCTGCATAATTTGCTTAAGAGTACGTCGTTATCTACGCGATCAAAGGCTTTTTGAAATCAAAGTACAGCACGTCCACCTGCATCCCTCTATCTAAGTAGCGCGAAACGGAATCAACCAAGGTTAAGTTAAGAGGCCTTATTCCTAAAGAAGAGCGTTTTTTGCAAAATGTAACATTTTTCATTCAAAACTATAAAGAAACTATACTACTATATTATTAAAAAAACTGATAATGTTCCTAAAATAACATATCATAAGCTAGTTTATTTAATTTAATTATAAATTGCGAAATCGCGCGGCTCTGCCGCTGCCGGCAAATTAACACGATGGCAGATTCTAAACAGGGTCAACCCATCGTAAACGAGTTCCTCGCTTTTCTGCAAGAGAAAAATAAACTGCTGCGGGAAGGAGCGATGGATGCGGCGACTGCTGTTCAGATGTCTTCGCGCGCGTCGAAGTTCACCGTGGAAGACATCTGTGTAGCGAAGAAAGTGTTGTGTGAGTTCCTTGGAATAGCCGGCACCTATGTACCTCACCGAAGAGGAGACGAAACTGGGAAGAAGAGCCTGGAGGACATAATGAAGATCCTCAAAGACTTCAACGACCGGATTCCGGAGTTTGTGGCGACGGATATCTCCAACATTTCGTCGTACAATCCGGACAACGTCGACGTCAGATGCTTGTTTAAGGAAATCGTGGCCCTAAGAACAAGTTTAGCCGAAATGAATACGAAGTTTGAAGCTAGCCTAATTACTATTTCTGAGTTACGTGAAGAAATAAAATGTTTGCGAATTGCCCCAACTCAGACAGCGGCTTCAAATTTCAAGTCTGATAATCGACCTGCTGACAAGTCGGTTTGTTTGCCTGTTGCCGGCGCAGTAAAATGTGTCGCACGCGCCGATCCGCCGCCCGCGCACCCCCCGCGCGTCCGGCCGCCACATGTCCCAACGAACTCGCGTCAGCGTGCATATGCTGACGTTGTCGGTGAGTCCGTCGCAACGAACCGGGTAAATACACCTGTAAAGGTATCACGGGCTCCTATTGTGGAAAAGTCTGCCCGCACGAATGTGGATGAGGAGGGATTCACATTGGTGCAAAAGAAGAGCAAGGCGCGCAGGGCGCCTCGTAAGACTATGTGTGGCAATGCGGAACCAGTGAATTCAGGTCTACGGATTTCTACGCCGAGTAGGGCGCTCTACGTGTCGCGCTTGCACTACTCCGCCGGGGCTGATGAGGTGGTGGAGTACGTTCGCCAGAAGACTGGCTACACGCTGAGAGTGTTCCAGCTACAGTCGCGCCACTACGTGCACTTCAGTTCGTTTGTGTTGCGAGTGCCGCGGCCGCTGCAGGACACCATCGCGAGTGCAGACTTCTGGCCGAAGGGCGTGGTGTTTCGGCGGTTCCGGGGCAACCTGCCGAACCCTACGCCGTGTCAGACGACGCAACGGAGCCACGCTGTTACGTCGTCGCCTAAATAGAATATTGTTTTTTTTTTGTCTGATGTTTACTGTTTTATGTGCTATACCTATTGTTTTTATTTTTTAGTTTCACAGTGCTTTGGTTTTACTGTTATGCTGTGTAACTTATTTGAATAATAAATAAATAAATAAATAAATAAGATAATATTTTAAAATATGTCTTTTTATACTTAAA
Source organism: Leguminivora glycinivorella (assembly GCF_023078275.1). Classification (NCBI taxonomy): domain Eukaryota; kingdom Metazoa; phylum Arthropoda; class Insecta; order Lepidoptera; family Tortricidae; genus Leguminivora; species Leguminivora glycinivorella. Next base: position 6,287,643 of record NC_062991.1, on the reverse strand, counting down.
AAAATTTTAGGATTTTCGCTCCTGTTGTCTCTTAACAAACTACGTAAAGAAGAAATTTTTGTATTCAAATTTGAAGATCATTTGTTTGGATTCTGTTCTGAATTTAAATATATTGGATACATTTCTTTTTAACATTAGGAGTTTACCTTTATTTGTCAATACACAGAGACAGGTAATAAAAAAGGTTTGTATGTGTAAATTAAGAGGAAACGTAGTGGGATACATCATTGCTGCATATTAAACGAGTCGATGATAATGTAAGGTTTGATGGCTACTAGAAATGTCACGAACCAAGGGTAATTTATTAATGCAAATGAAAATTTACTTTTGTAAGACTATCATGGACACATCTCTTTGTAGTTGACTGTACATTGCAGACCTTACGCGAGCATTTCTTTTTTTTTGACAACAAAAAATTTTGATTGTTTTAGGAAATTTTAGGTCAACTGTACTCAGAATCACGAGTACTTTCAATCTCACTGGGAGACAAAAAGTGTCCCAGAATTTCCATACATTTTTGTTACTTTCCTCTTTTGTTAGTGTTACCCTATACAACATGTACGGAAAAGATGAAGAAGATTTCAAAAAAAGTTAAAGCGCGGAAATTTAAAAAATTATACCTATATTTGCTCGGATTTATCAAATACCTATGCTTTTCAAATTTCAAAATGAGTTCAGACAAAAGTGATGTGGATGTGGATTTAAACTGTAGTAACCTATAACTGCAGTAACCTTTTCTTATAGGAAATTTTGTGTAGATTTTTTCTCGTGGAGATTTTATTTAGCTGTGGGCCACCGTTTACGAGGTATTTACAAACACGGCCCATGAAATCTATTTAAAAATAATTTCCACCTATAATATTGCTCCTAGCTAAAAATCTTATAGAACCTTTCTTGTAGGAAATATTATGTAGATTAATTCTGTATAACATTATTTTTGGCTGTGAGCCACCGTTTTTGAGTTATCAGCAAAAAGCGGCCCATGTAATTTATTTAAAAATACTTTCCAACTAAAATATTGATTCTAGCGAAAAAACGTATAGAACCTTTCTTGTAGGAAATCTTATGTAGAATTTTTCTCGTGAACATTTTATTTAGCTGTGGGCCACCGTTTACGAGGTATTTACAAAAAACGGCCCATGAAATCTATTTAAAAATACTTTCCAACTAAAATATTGATCCTAGCGAAAAATATTATAGTACCTTTCTTGTCGAAAATATTATGTAGATTAATTCTGTCTAACATTATTTTCGGCTGTGAGCCACCGTTTTTGAGTTATCAACAAAAAACGGCCCAAATATCTATTTAAAAATACTTTCCAACTAAAAAATTGATCTTATATAACCTTTCTTATAGGAAATTTTATGTAGATATTTTCTGTTTAACATAATTTTTTGCTGTGGGCTACCGTTTACGAGGTATTGACGAAAAACGGAGCATGTAATCGATAAAAAAAATCTTTCTTACTAAATTATTCATTTATATATTGATCCTATCGAAAAAACGTACATAACCTTTCTTGTAGGAAATATTATGAAGATTAATTCTGTGTAACATTAGTTTTGGCTGTGAGCCACCGATTTCAAGTTATTAACAAAAAACGGCCCATGAAATCTATTTAAAAATAATTTCCAACTAAAATATTGATTCTAGCGAAAAATGTTATAGAACCTTTCGTGTAGGAAATATTATGTAGATAAATTCTGTGTAACATTAGTTTTGGCTGTGAGCCACCGATTTCGAGTTATTAACAAAGAACGGCCCATGTAATCTATTTAAAAATACTTTCTAACTAAAATATTGATTCTAGCGAAAAATATAATAGAACCTTTCTTGTGGGAAATATTATGTAGATTAATTCTGTATAACATTATTTTTGGCTGTGATCCACCGATTTCGAGTTATCAACAAAAAACTGCCCATGAAATCTATTTAAAAATACTTTCCAACTAAAATATTGATCCTAGCGAAAAATCTTATAGAACCTTTCTTGTAGGAAATTTTTTGTAGATTAATTCTGTCTAATATTATTTTTGGCTGTGAGTTACCGTTTTTGAGTTATCAACAAAAAACGGCCCAAATATCTATTTAAAAATACTTTCCAACTAAAAAATTGACCCTAGCGAAAAAACTTATATAACCTTTCTTATAGAAAATTTTATGTAGATATTTTCTGTTTAACATAATTTTTTGCTGTGGGCCACCGTTTACGAGGTATTGACGAAAAACGGAGCATGTAATCGATTAAAAAAAACTTTCTTACTAAATTATCCATTTATATATTGATCCTATCGAAAAAACGTACATAACCTTTCTTGTAGGAAATTTTATGTAGATATTTTCTGTTTAACATATTTTTTTGCTGCGGGCCACCGTTTACGAGTTATTTACGAAAAACTAAAAAATTGACTTTCAAGATCGAATGGCAGGGTACGGACCCCACCTCATGTCATGGCATTATTTTTCCATGGCTATTTAGACCCTCATCTTTCACTGGTAAAAATGACAGACTGCCTCAAGAACCTTTTTTGGAATTTTTTTTTTACCTCTTTGTACCGTTCTGGCACGGTGAAGGACCCGGCCAAATGATCTGGCATAAATACTATGCGACTTCTGAGGAACTCTATTTTCACTTTTTAATAATTCCAGGTTGCCTCAAACACCTTTTTTGGGCCTCAAAAAATTAAATCTTCAAAAATTCATAGCTCGATAAAGCCCCGCTCCCCAGCTGCCAGACTTGCAGACCTGATGTTGGCTATGATCAGAGAAGCATCTGAGCACCTTTCCAGGTTGCCTCAAGGACCTACTCCAAAATCCTGCCAGCTCTTGGACCATAAGGTTTGATTTCGTATGCGTCGCATCGCCGTCGCGCGACCATCGCGCGACCGTCGCCCACGCAAGCCGCGGCGTTAACAACTTACGCTACCCAAATTCTGAAAATGCTCGATTACCTTTCTGATTTATGTCAAACTCGCCGCCGTTATGCATCGTGATCACGGAAAACAAAAATCAAAAAGGTAATCACGGTCCATATCCCGGTCGATATTAAAATGAAAATAACCGTGAATCATTCAAAACTCAAAATAAAATGGTCTTAAAATACGATGAATATTCTCTGCCTACTATTTGTTCAGTAGAAAATTCGAAAACTACTGTAAGAACCCACGGTACCTATTTTAACTTTCCCTCAATTTTCTACTTAACTCTTTAGAAATAATTCAGACAGTTATAAATTAGAAATAAGTTAAAGGTGCCTTTTAACCAGTTTCCATTATGAAATTTCACTTTCGCGATATAATTGATGGCCTGATATTATCGATGGGCGAAAATTATAAATTGCGGTACTATTTTTAGAACAGAATTGTTCGGAAATAACATTGGTTAATACTGTTCCGTGTCCTTGAATTAAATTGTCAGACATAAGTTATTTCCTAGAAAACATTTTGACAAGCTTTCCTAACTTGTTATTTATAAGATACACTAACAATAAGCTACAAAGTTATGGGGAGTATCTGCGAGCGAGTATGCGCGTGTCGGTTCACTCTGAAACCTGAAATATAGTTTTTTTTTAGATATGAAATATGAATAAGACTTTCAGGGGAGCCAGCGAAACCAAGACATAAAGGAAGCCGTTGTAAAAATGTATGTAATGTTAATGAAATAAATTCTAGATGAAAGATTAGTGTCGTATTAAATTATGTATTTAGGTATCACTAAAAAAAATCAAGACTTAACTAAATTCACCCGATTGATAAATCGATCGTCCGAGCAGTTACTCGTTGCCTACATGCATCGTGGTCTCAGGTAAAACTTATTCATAAACGTTCTCTAAAGCTATCTAGCCGATAAAGTTCGTTTGTCCCTTTCTATCACACCCATACGTCGGAAAGAGACAAACGAACTTTATCGGCTTGATAACTTTAGTGACGTAATAAATAGGGAGGTAAGTATATCTTGATTATCCCGGTCAATATACATCTAGCTAACCGCGCCTAATTGAAACTATCATTTTTTTCTCACTCCATATATTCCGGCATTTATATCAGCAGTGAATTACACTAGTGTTGTGTCGTTGTTGCCTAATGCTTCCATTTCTTATTTTGTCTTTATTGCACGAATTGTATCTCTGTGAAACAGTTTAATGTATATTATGTTACAACGTTAGAAATAAGATACAACCTTGTTGGGTGGATGAATACATAAATATTCAAACCGCTCGATTGCCACCGTGTCCAGGGTAACAGGCGTAACGTAACTTTATGCATTACGGTTTTACGCCGTGTCTTGCGTGGGCGACGATCGCGCGATCGTCGCGCGACCGTCGCCCACGCAAGCCACGGCGTTACAGCCGTACGATTCTTAACGCTAACATAATAGTATAGTGTAAATAGTGCGAAAACAACGGCCTGACATCAAATCATTTATCTGAAAAGAGAAGTTGTCATGTATATGAACATCCCATGAGTGCAAAAGAGGCAGACAGATCAGAAAACGTGACCATTTGAACTCGGCGGCCGGCGATAGCTTAATCATAGGGGGCGAGGTCGCATTGGTGGAATTAGTCGCTTTTCCTTTCATTTATGATATCGTTGATCGTTTGATATCTAGCCTAATCAATCCTTTAAAATGCGTACTCTAAAAGTAGGTACCTACTTACATGTAAGATGCGCCGAGACAATTTCAATTGCCCGCCAGTCTAAATTGCACCAATACACCTTATACTGGCTTCGGACTGAGCATTTGCCTCGCGAGTGATGTAAATTACAAGAACACAGCTTTTACGCGTTGGCGGTAAGTTCGTAAATGTTCTTCATTTCGCCTACGTCGACACAAACTATGAATTTCAGGCAGTTTTTTGACTTTATAGATAACGGTCAATGACGACTAAGTGAACATAAATATCGAGGGTTTACTGGTGAAACCCGATAAATCGACATAATTTGTCGGACTTGAAATAACAACATTGTGGAAATTGCACATAGTTCGAATTTCAAAAACCAGTTTTCTCAACTTATCGGGTTTCACCAGAAATAATATTTATAAATGTATAGTTTTGAGCGGAATTTTAATATTGCTAACGATAATAAGTTAAATCGCGACGAGTTGACGGAGCAAATTTCATAACTGCCTAGAGAGAAACGATTTTTCTATAAGCTCCCGCTCCACCACATTTACTGTGGGGGTGTGATGAAAACACAATTAGGTATCAGTGCTTTGCGTATGTTTTTTTCATTTCTGTTTTATAAAATTGTTTGTACACTGTACGTTTACTATCAGCTGCAAAAGTGCATGGCGAATTTATCAATTATTTATTAAGATTATTTATTATTTATTAATATAACATACAATTTACACAGCATTACAGTTTGCACCAAAGCGCTGGCAAATTTAAACATGCTCAGTGACAATAATTACAGTATTAATTATGATTAATTCATGCAAATACACAGTATACAATTGGAAAAAAAAGGAAATAAAAACAAACGGTAGATATTATGTAAAAAAAAAAGGCTTTATACAATACATGTCAAAAAATGCGATGAACAGTCACAGTATTTTATTTTCATTCATCCATCGTCTCACAGTATCTCAAACAATCACGACACACATTCACCCATCTACTATCAAACACATCGCAATCAGGAGCTGATGTCAGGAACGCGTTAATATCCCTGAGGGCTCGGAGAACTGGGGAGTTTCCGCATAAACAATAAATTCTCCGCAAATCAATGAATTCATTCATATTTTCTCCATGCAATTTTGCAGCTCACTGTACGTCTACTACTACATTTGCATTTGTTTTTAGTCTTGGAGATTATACTTTCAAAGCGTAGGTATTTTGGTTGCGCTGTTTATAAACATATCTATTAAAATCCTTAATTAATTTAGCTGTTATGTAAAATATTTGACAAAGTGTGATGCTAAATCAAATAATTGCCGTACTTTGCAGACCATTGGTTTAGACAGTTATTACCTAAAAAGAAGCTGACGAAAAGGAAAGAAGCCTATTTAGATCTAGTCGCGTTCGTCAGTAAACATTTTTGGCGATGAAACAGTTAACATACTGTTTTCTTTACTTGCCTCGTGACCCAAATAAAATTTGCGGAGAATTTATTGTTTATACCCCAAATGAGCGCAGACAGTTATTTCTTAGTGACTTTTACCACCCACGCAATTTACTTTAACTTTTACATTTTCCAAAGGCATTTTAAATAATTTCATTACTTGGACAGAAAAAATAAAAAAACGTTTGCTATAACGCCACCCTAAGGCGGTTGAGAATTGAGGGAAGGCATGGATAAATTCGCACACATCCAGCAGGCCTCCGTGGCGCAGTTGGAAGCGCGATGGCTCCGGCAAGGCCAAGGTCGCAGGTTCGAGTCCGGAGCGAGTTCGGAGGTGTGAATTTTTCCATTTTTTCTTTGATTTAAAAATATGTAAAAAAACGGTTGAAACATAGACAATTTCGTAACATTTAAGGTGCACTGGGACAATTTCAACTAATCAATATATTTCCCATGTTTTATGCTATTAATTAGTAAAGGTAAAAATAATTAATTTTTCAAATGGACATATTACAATGCGCTTATTGAACGTCAAATAAATAAAGCTACGCCGGCTCTACCCCTACGCCTCAGTCTCGAGAAGATATCTGTGCTCATCAGTCACACAAATAAATGCCCTTACTAGGGTTTGAACACGGACTGTCGGCTTCCCCGGCAGGTATATTATATATACCGGTCGTCAAAATTATCATATGTGTAGGTACTTAGGGTCGGTTATTGTACCAAACCATCTGTCACCGAGTTTAGCGTTCGCAAAATGTTTTGTATGGAAATTTCCATGGACTTCTGACCTTCGTGACCTTGGTGTGTTTGTTAATTCTGGTTAATTCAACTGGCGTTTAATCTATTTAATGATGTATTTTTCTAACGAAAAACTCGTACCGTGTAAATGGCTCTTTACCAAACAACATTCGTCCCAATGCCAATCCCGAACTTCGATACCCTCGTTGGGCTAAATCACTAACTGTTTTCATTTGGATCCTGCGCCTGTCCATTAAAGTTCCAAATCACTTTGACCTTTGGGCCTCATTTGTGCGGGTCTGTGTATACGGGCGGCGCGATAAGTTTGTGGATTTCAATCGATATTTAAGAAGATTTTCGTTAGAAATATACCATTGACAATGTCATTGGTATCGCAACATTAGACATAAACATACTGTGTATGTGGGAAGTTTTTGCACATTGTAATTAATTTTCTTGTCACCCGTTGACCATGAACGCTGTAAAATGTTCGAAACGTCGGGATGGATTGTAAATTCATTATACGTGAGTAATCCTTTTCCGTACTTTTATTTCACGATAACTTCAACAGACATTATTCGCTACACTTTGCAGCCTTTCAGATGTATAACCTAACCACAAAATTAAAATTAAAATAAAAACCGCGACCGCGACATAGTGGACCGATTTTCATGAAACATGGCTAAGAACGCTCCCGACTAACTCAGATTTCAAACAAAAAAAAACTAAATCTAAATCGGTTCATCCGTTCGGGAGCTACGATGCCACAGACAGACACACACACACACAGACAGACAGACAAACAGACAGATAGACATACACGTCAAACTTATAACACCCCGTCGTTTTTGCGTCGGGGGTTAAAAATGTATGGAGTCAAATTAGTTCCAACGGTCGTCGCTAACATATTGGACATGTCGATATGATTACAGATGCAGTGACCAGGGTGGCTAGCCGAATGGCACAATCGCTCACGAAACGCTCACGAAACGAAGCGCTAGTAGATATCTATCTCTATCGGCTGCCACTCTGTCACGCGAGTTGTCAATATCTTATGTATGTCGCTGTTGTAACATATTACATAACCTAACCACAAAATTAAAATTTTGAAATAACCTCCGACATAGTGGACCGATTTTCATGAAACATGGCTAAGAACACTCCCGACTAACTCAGCTTTCAAACAAAAAAAAACTAAATCTAAATCGGTTCATCCGTTCGGGAGCTACGATGGCACAGACAGACAGACACACACAGACAGACAGATAGACACGTCAAACTTATAACACCCCGTCGTTTTTGCGTCGAGGGTTAAAAAGAGACAAAATCTAAATCGAAAATGCTGTTTATTAAATTAAATTGTTTTGTTGTTGTTTGTTAAAAATAAGCTGATATTTTTGACCTCGTAAGGATCCTGATAACATCTGTTTTTATATTTTTATTTGTTTAACCTTTGGAATATTGGAGTGATTTTCATTTGTTCACGAAAACAATAAAATAAATGAGGAGGTATTTTATTCGGTTTATAAAGGCTCCACTTAAATTAAAACGGAGTGTAAATACATTGTTATGCAAATTGAGATTACATGGTTCAGTAACTTTGTGTATCAAAGCCAAAATAGAACAATACGTTTGTAAGACATTTTTTCATTCAATCAAAGTTAGTAACCAAAACATTTCGTTGACGTCTGTCGATGACAATGGTCCTTTGGCACTTGCCCTAAGGCCGATAGTCCACTATCATATGTTTGTCATAGAAATATGATCATAGGCAACATGCCTTCCTCTTTCTTCGCATTTGAGAAAAAGGGAGGCATACAGACCTATGATCATATTTATAATAAATAGGGGACAATAGGCCTAAAGACGAGAGGTAGCCGTAACTACCATATATATTACAAAAGTTCATGTTTAAAAGATTAGGACCTGAGCAAAAAAAAAACATCAGATGAGGATATTCTGTGCCCTGTATACGTACGACTACTTGTCGTGCAAATTTACCACAACGCGACGCGCAAATTTGTCATATCTAGGCTTTAATAAGAAGATACAAGGCATGCATCATTACCAGCGCTGTGGTATTCATATGGCGTACTAGAAGAGTGGACTATGCTCAGCTTTTTTTGGGCGATACACAGGCCCCAATCTTTCGTTCCGACAACACTGAGAAATTTATTTTGTTTAACAAGTTCGACTTATTTTTGCGGTTTATCTTTTGAATCAGTTTTAAACGTATGTTTAAAACTTAAATGTTTATGAGTCAGCTTGTTTTTATAAAATCGACTATGTTGATTCAAATATATTGATTCAAATGACAAGTAACTTTTTGAACCAAAGATGCATCGTAGGCGCTAGTTTTAACCAAAAAACTTGTTGAACGAACATGAAAACTAGTTGTATTTTCTCTCAGTGTAGCGTCGCTTCGGGCCAACTGTATGGCAAAGCCTGACGCTATATGTGGGGGGACCCTAAATGACACAATATATATCTATTTATCTATCTATAGCAGCCTTTAAAGCGCCCGTCTGCGGACATAGGCCTCCTCTCCATTCCTCCACGCTTGTCGGTCCATTGCCATCCGCATCCAGTTATCGCCAGCTAGTTGGCAGATGTCGTCTCTCTATCTAAGGGGCGACTTGCAACGACCGCGGGTGACAATATTCATATTTATGTATATTGAAGCCACTTCGGCTTTTCCCCAACAAAACCTTGTTTCCCGTCCAATCATCATCCTCCATGCGTTATCCCGGCATTTGCCACAGCTCATGGGAGCCTGGGGTCCGCTTTGACAACTAATCCCAAGATTTGGCGTAGGCACTAGTTTTTACGAAAGCGACTGCCATCTGACCTTCCAACCCGAAGGGTAAACTAGACCTTATTGGAATTAGTCCGGTTTCCTCACGATGTTTTCCTTCACCGAAAAGCGACTAGCAAATATAAAATGACATTTCGCACATAAATTCCGAAAAACTCATTGGTGCGAGCCGGGGTTCGAACTAGGGCTCCCGGTCGCGTCCGTGTTTCGTGTACCCGTTGCCGGGTATCCGTTCCCGTGTTACACGAATCCGGATTTCTGGCCCGTTTGGAACGGGTAATTAGGGACCGTGTAATTAAGGTCCGGGTACCCGTGTAGTCCGTGCGTCCGGATCGACGGACTCTAAAAACCCGCGGGTCCGATCCGTTCTCGACGTATAGTGATGCTTGATGATCGTTCGCGTTCTTGGTTCAAGCGAATATGAAAATCAGTTTAAAGAACCAAAAATGATAAAACCTTAATAACTAAAACGAGAAAGGGACAGCGGAGCAATTGTGAATGGGGACAAATTTTAATTACTCGATTTTTTTCCATGTTTTACATTTTAGGTATTATTATATAGGGCACGCGTTTTCAGTGGCCTAAATTATTATGATGTCAGAAAGCATGAAACTTGGTGTGCACATAGCTTTGACGTTCAGAAGAATAAATAGAAGTAGAAACACGCCGAGGAGTCAATCTCTTCCCTCCACTATTATATCCCATTTTTAGCGTTTTAAAATTATCACGAAAACTATTAAAGGTTTTGATAAGTAAATATTACGAGTAGGTACTTACCAGAAATATGTCTAGGAGAAGTACCATGAAATTCTCTACAATATTTCCATTTTAAGTATATTACTAACAGTCGGTAGTGCTACCCCTACTCATCCCACTAGTAGTTAAACACAATTATTATGCGGGGGACTTAAGCATAATTTAAAAATGATGAGTTAAAGGTATAAAGGTATATAGCATACCTTAAAAGACAGTATTGTAGAAATTTTTTATGGAGAATATACTTTTCCTAAATATCGTGATTATAGCTTTCACGGTTTTCATGACAATATAAAAAAAACTGAAGATAATGATATAATGAGGGAAAAGAGGGGAAACATTGACATTTCGGCGTCTGCGTACTTTTATTTTTTTCTGTTAAGTGTTTGTAAGTTATCTATATACATGTCAAATCTCATGCTTTTTGTCACACCCTATCCGACTAGCTCAAGTTAAGAACCAGGACTATGGATACATATTCACTTCAAAGTGGTTCCCTCCAAAATAACAAAAAAAATACCATTCTTATCTAGGTATTTGTAAAACAGCGCGGCTACATCTAGAACTTTTCAAACAAAAGGTTTGTCCATGTCAAAGGGAAGCCGAGTGTGAGGTTTGAGTGTCATTATTATCAGTAAAAATCACCACGGGTATTGGTTATTGTGCCGCCCACAAGTCATTATTATTATACCTTTGTCTTCTCATGCGACGTTAATTCTACTAACTTCTTAGATAAAAACTAATAACTCGACAGTTCAAATACATTTCCTTAATTTGAAAGATATTTATGAAATAAAACTGTGGAAACTGAGTGTCACCCGTTGACCACGGACGCTGTAAAGTGTTCGAAACGTCGGGATGAATAGTAAATTCAGGATACGCAATTTAATCCGTTTCCATAGTTACGTATTTATCTATTTAAGTATGTATATCGTCGCTTAGCACCCATAGTACAAGCTTTGCTTAGTTTGGGGCTAAGTCGATCTGTGTAATGACCCCAATATTTATTTATTTATTTTACAACTATGAGACATAGATATAACTATACTATAGGTGGTATGGTCCCTATAGTAAGGCACCATGAACATTATAAAACAATCAAGTAATAGAACTAATATAGTATTTTTCACACAAATCAATACCCTGTTTAGACTTTTATTAGTTAACCTAGAGACAAATAAAGTCCATTAAACTCTACTTTTCGCAATTGTCTTAAGCAACTTTATTGAAAAAAAAAAAACAGTAGACTAGTGTGCCTGGCGAATAATGGACCTATAGGAATAGGAATACGTTTGTAATATTTGTATTGAATATCACTCCATATTATCTAATCTGTACGAGTAGCCTACAACGTAACGGGAACAAGTACAAAAAATATAGTTAACACGTTATTGATCAAAATAAAATGAGTATGTATAAAACCAATTCGTATTCGTTCGCTAAATTAATATAAATTTTAAATTTCACCTAAGTATTTTTTTAAATACAAACCGGCACGGCAATAAGTCGATCGGTCCGCCGGCCGCCTCGTGTGTTCAATACCCGAACGGTGCCGAAGTCCGTGCGTCCGGCCGTCCGGCCCCGAACGCCGATTCGGCACTACACGCGCGAACGGCACTACACGGGAACGGACTTCGGCGGGTTCGGGTAGTTCGGACGCTTAGCACCGCCGGGGCTAAGGGGCCGGGCGCACGGATCGGCGGGTAGTAACGAATATCCAGAGCCCTAGTTCGAACCCGCGACCTCCGGAACGAAAGTCGCACGTACTTACCGCTAGGCTACCAGCGCTTCCTTGTTTCCCGTCCAATATCCAATAAAAAAGACGCTAAGTAAGTAGTAAGTACGTACTTATCCGCTGAAGTATACAAGAACCCCGAAATCTTCACACGTCTAAATATAGCCTTTATACACCCACGCCAATGTGTTGAGCATGACTGTGGCCTAAAAATAGAACATTTGCCTGCTGGGCAATGTCCGAAGTGTCTACGAACATTTGCCTGCTGGACAATGTCCGAAGTGTCTACGATTAGTCTATTGTTACGGAAGTTCGGAAAATGTCTATTTTTGGGGTTAATTATGCTGGGGTCAGTCGTTAGGGATCGAAACTAGACACGATAGGCGTATTCAAAACAAATTAATGATTGTTATAAAATTGTTATACCTATAGCTACTAAGATGGATGTAAATGTAATTTTTGTAAATATGTATTGACATGTAACTTTCGTTATGAAGAAATAAATTGAAATTGAAATTGAAATATTTCGCCATGTCCGATGTCCTTCCTTCCATCCTATACCTACCTGTAAGTAAGTACAGATGTAGTGCGAAAAGATTTGCCTTCGAATTGTTACGGAAACGTACGAACGTGTCATGCTATTTCAGTCAGTGTCAGTACCTACAAGATGTACTGACATTGACTGAACTAGCATGACAAATACGAACGTTTCCGAAGGAAACCCTTTTTGCACTACATCTGTACTCGTATTGTTAACCGGTCATCTTGGCGGTCTACCATCTTCGAATCCATCAAATTGTTTGAGGAAAATCGCCTCACGACATTATTTAGACACAAAACGCCAATTACGTAAGGAAAGACCTAAGCCCTCCTACGTGTATACATACAACACGGCTGGTCAACTGTACTGCCGTGAGTGTGATCGAATTTTTAAGAGCAAGTTTGGCCTGGCTAGCCACATAAGAGCTCACAAGAGGGAAAAATCTTGACTGCTGAGGTCGCCGTCATCGAAATCGATGTGGAGGACTATATATATATATATATGTACTCGTATTATAAAAACGAATTAATATACACATGTACATATATTAAATTGTTTAGTTTAAGTTATATGTAAGTTATTGTTTTTTTTTTGCTCATATTATAACTTAATTTGTTTCACGTTATATTATATTAATTAAGGTAAAGAAAGCAGTAGGTATGTATGTATGTATTGGTCAGAAATTCATTCGAAAACTTTACGACAAAGAAATGCTGCGCAATATACACATGCCATCATCATTTAATCATTATTTGTTCAAATTCACTTTGAGGTTTCAAGGATATTTTTGAATGTAATAACATTTTCTGTCACTAATATTCTTTTGGAAATAATTCAATTATTCTCTTTTGTCATTGAAAATTCACCTAAAATTCAAAAGCTACGTACCTATATCGACCCGGAGAACCCAATCGCGCCGGCTTTTGTTCGGTAAAACAATAGAGCTTATCGTCCGGACTCCGGATATTGCAACCGTTCCGGCCGGTCCGGAACATGGGGTCTTATTCTTGCTTCAAATTCTGTTGAACTCAAGATCGTAGTAGTAAGAGGCGAACAAGGTGGATTACTTCATAGAAATATAGTCGATTTACCTCCGTTGTTTTTAAAGATATTATTAATTACGTTCTTCGATATTTTTGGTTTTTAAGGCGACAGTTTCGTTCAAACATGCCCAAAAACAGTTTAATTGAAGAAGCCGCCCATAGACAGAAAAACATTTATTACTTGTTTCCGAATTTTGTCACGATCACATTAATTGATGAAAGACAAAGAAAAAAAAAATATTTTAGTACTTAATGTGAAACCATGTTTTTCACCAGAGGCTGCAGACTGTGTTCACAGACCAATACAACAAGACGGCCCTTACAGGGCGACTCGCGGTCACCAAGCATACGACAAATCAGGTTTATAAAAGTTTGAACGCGTGCGACACCGATCAGTAGCGCCCAAGTATACGACCCGCTAACAGTGTCCGTGTCCGCTCGCGAAAAAATCTTAAATAATCAAATTTGGTTGCAAACAATGGTCTCTTACAGCATAAAGTGGTGTGGCAAGTCTTCTAACACTTCTACATATAAAAAAGATGGAATAACATTCCACAGTTAAGTCAAATTAATTATTTTGTTGAATATTGTTTATTATCCGCGGAGTTCATTTATACTGGTCAATATGGTTGTGCTGAGCGGCGCCGAGGCGCGTCCATCCCTTTTTGCCGAGTTAACAATGTGATATGCTATCCCTTTCACGTAAACGACTAGGCATGGGGCCATGTTAGTTTATGTCTGTTGCGGGAACTTCGTACTGCCGTTCGTACCATGTGCTACCATTTTATGAAATATAAAAGAACGCAGATTTGTAATAGTGAATAATTATCTAGAATCTGTAGAGCCTGTAGTGTTATTTAGTTAATTGATTAGTTTAGAATATTTAGTTGGTAATTTAACTAAGTAAACGTAAGTAAAAATGCACAATTTAGTTATTAGTTACTAGAATGATTTTTATTGAGATGCTATCACAATCATCATCCTCCTTGCGTTATCCCGGCATCGGCATTCGCCACGGCTCATGGGAGCCAGGGGTCCGCTTTGGAAACTACTACCAAGATTTGGCGTAGGCACTAGTTTTATGAAAGCGACTGCCATCTGACCTTCCAACCCGAAGGGTAACTAGGCCTTATTATAATTTAATTATAATATTATAATTTGTTGCAAAACAAATTCACCACAGTACTGGTACCGGTACCATTGTCTATAATAGACATGTCCCATTCCCATCCCTACTGCTAATCATAAAGGCGCGCCATTATTTGAAACGACCAATGGCAGCACCGTGCGCGCCCGCCTCACCCCGCAAGGATTGGTGATTTGCGTCTCGAACAATATCGCTTGCATTTGGCTTCTAGTGGGGTGTTCTGTGACTGTGTTTTACCTGTGGATATATTTATTTAAATATGCTAACAAAGATTCCTTTAGCCAATGTATAATTATTTACTCGTAAAGGAGCCTCGGTAACCTATCGATGTTTCGAAAATCCTTTGTCCGATTATCACTTGTCCGAAAACGGTTGACAGAATTTTTATAATCCAAATACATTGTTTACCATATTTTTAAAATGACGCTATTTTGCTATGCCACATTATCGTTTTCCCGAAACTCTATAACCAGAAGAACGGTTGCCAACTTTATCATTTGACAACCAATTTGTTAACCACCTTTTCATAAATCCGATGCTACGTGACATCGAAATGTCATTTTCCCCAATATCATTTTATAAAAACTCAATAACCAGAAGAACGGTTGCCAATCTTATCATTTGACAACCGTTTCGTTAATCACCTTTTCATAAATTCGATGCTACGCGACATCGAAATGTCATGTTTCCTAATATAATTTTTCTAACATTACTAAAAAATAGGTTAGGTTAGAAATGCGACCCCCACGGAAACAAACTTGCTAAGAAAAGTGGGTTAGGTTAGGTTAGAACTGCGACCATACAGAAACAAACTTGTACTAGAGAAGTGGGTTAGGTTAGGTTAGAACTGCGACCCTCACAAAAACAAACATTAGCAAGAAAAGTGGGTTAGGTTAGGTTAGAACTGCGACCATACAGAAACAAACTTGTTCTAGAAAAGTGGGTTAGGTTAGGTTAGAACTGCGACCCTCACAGAAACAAACATTTCTAAAAAAAGTGAGTTAGGTTAGGTTAGAACTGCGACCCTCACGGAAACAAACATTTGTAAGAAAAGTGGGTTGGGTTAGGTTAGAACTGCGACCTTACAGAAACAAAATTGTGCTAGAAAACTGGGTTAGGTTAGGTTAGAACTGCGACCCTCACAGAAACAAACATTTGTAAGAAAGTGGGTTAGGTTAGGTTAGAACTGCGACCCTACAGAAATAAACCTTTGCCACAAACTCTCATGGCAAGCACTCATAGGTCAAGTAAGAACTGCGACCGTGAGGGTCGGGAACAAACTTTTGTTAGAAAATTAAGGATTTATTGAACTTTTGATATAGCGGCTTAATAATATTTCGAATTATAAAACTATACGCCATACAAAATTGCTGTCAAATGATACTTAGGAATTTTAATAAGTGTTTATTCGAATTTCGAACTTTTGATATAGCGGTTAAATAATATTTCGGAATAAAAGCATTACGCGACAAAAAGTAGTTGTCAAATGATTCTTAGGAATTTTAATAAGTATTGATTCGAATCATAAGCGAAACAAAATTACAGCGAAATAAGAATCGGGAAAATAATAATAGGGGAAAAGTACTTTCGGGCAAACAATACGTAGGCCAATTAATAAAATGGGAAGCGTTTTCGGGCTACTAATAATCGACATTACAATTTTCGACTTTTTGATAGGTAACCAGGAGCCTCTCATTCAATTTAGCAATTTCAACTCATGTATTCTTGGTTGCTAACCCAGAGATTTATAACCATACATTACGATATAAGAACGTATGCTCTTTCCTTACAGGAGATTTGGTTAAAACATATGAGATCAGCTGAAATAACACTCATTCACGAAAGAAAACAAGGCTCACT
This sequence comes from Leguminivora glycinivorella, assembly GCF_023078275.1. NCBI lineage: Eukaryota > Metazoa > Arthropoda > Insecta > Lepidoptera > Tortricidae > Leguminivora > Leguminivora glycinivorella. The sequence goes on along the minus strand of NC_062991.1, from coordinate 6,270,939 downwards.
GGTAGCCGAGCCAGGAATCGAACCCGGGTCTTCAGCTTACGCAGCTAACGTCCTGACCACTACACCGACCGCCCGCCCGCCGCCGGCGGCCGGTTTTATTAATAAACTAATTTGATTTGTTCCCTAGTTGTAAATGAGATCAGACTCACAATTCATCACGCGGTATCCAAAAAACTCGTCACAATTTTTCATCATCAATTATTTTCGTATATTCTACACTGGCTACCACGAGTCGAACATTCTCCTGCCTTCATCCAGCAATGTGAACAGAAAACAATTCCTCACTCCCCGGCTAATACCAATAAAGGAAATTGAGAATGCAGCCCGAGATGCGATTTTGCAATCGCTTTTGAAACAACTGGTCGGATAATGGATATGAAATGCTTTATTTCTTTTCATTTCTCTTAGCGTATTGCTTAGTATTTCAGCACGTTTCTTATGGACTTTTGATGTTCTTTGTCCAGGCTTGATAATTGTACATATTTGTCCTTTATTTATAGTATGCTTACGCCCATCGTTACATTATCCGAACCGATATCGGATGTCGGAAGAATTTCAATAGAAAAAAAATCAAGATGGCGCCATACATTACATATGGGATATCGGTTCTGCATCCGATATCGGACCGGATAATGTAAAAACTTATACTAAGCCACAGGGGCCATTTTATTTTCAGTTTCATAAATAATTCTATTATTTTCAATATACTTAACGAGCCTAGTTTTTTTATTATTCTGTTAACTTAAAAGTAATTTGAAAGAATGCAGACATCAGTTGTTCATCAACAAAGAATTTAAGTTTTAGGGTTCATTAACCGACCCTTACTGAAATAGGATGAGGCCAGATGAATGAAACGTCACACCAATCGCTCCCAGCGAACCCGAGTTCAATCCAAACTATTCCCAATAGTTTCCGTACGTATTGTGCAAACAACTCACAATGCTGACCCTAAACAATGTGCGAGGGTCAAAACTCTGTCCATTGACGTCACCAGTCATCCAGACTCGGTCAATTTACTGGCAAGAATCGCCTTTGCCGTAAATTCAAAGAAACTTACCAAAGAACTTCGACAGTAGTACAAAAGTAAACGTAGCTTACAAACTTAAAGTCGAATTTACTAGTACCAGAAAAGCCTTTTGAAAAGTAACCGCTGAAAAACTTTGACAGGCTTCTTTGTGACAATAGTCGGGAGACTTGCGTACTTAGAATAGTTTTGAGACGTTCCCGAAATAGAGTAGGTAGCTGTTTGACTTAAATTGACACATATTGGGCGTGTCATTGACTTTTGGATCTAGAATAGTTATTTGTTATACAAGGGGGCAACGTTGTATTTTAACGCAGAGTGTGGATTTGAAAAACGAGCAAGTGAAAGGATTCTATAGTTGAACCACGAGCGAAGCGAGTGGTTCGAGAATATAATCCTGAACTTGCGAGTTTTTTAACACACGAGAAGTAAAATACATTTGCACCCGAGTGTAAGAGTGTAACACAAAACTTTTCCCCTCACTATAGCGAGGAAACTACAACGCAAAAAATGCGTTTATCACTGCTTCCAGTAGTTCCACAGGTGGTAAATCATTTTTATTACTAGATTCACCTACTTTTATCAGTTTTAAAGCAGTTAATTTTGGGTTCATTTCCTTTAGAATGGAAACAGAATTTAGACATCAAAGTATGCAATGATATCTCACTGAAATGAAAGCATTTGTACTGTGTAACGCCGTGGCTTGCGTGGGCGACGGTCGCGCGATGGTCGCGCGACGGCGATGCGACGCATACGAAATCAAACCTTATCGATATGGAAGTATGAGACGCGACGGCGACGGTCGCGCGACCGTCGCCCACGCAAGACACGACGTAAGGGTCCCACATCTGGCGTCTCGCGAACGTCGCGTCGGGTCAACTGTATGGGCAAAGCCTGACGCCGCGGCGTCTTTTTCCATACAGTTGGCCCGACGCGACGCTCGCGAGACGCCAGATGTGCGGGGACAATGCGTACAGTGAGGTGCAAAATTGCAGCATAGATAAATTATGAATGAATTCATTGATATATTCGCCATGCACTTTTGCACTGATAGTACAGTCAACCAATTGGAACCCTAGGCCACTGTAGAACTATGTCACAGTGACGTTATAAATCAGATTGTAAGAAATCTCGTACTGCTTGTCATTTTGACATGGTTGTGTAGTGGCCTAGGGTTCCAATTGGTTGACTGTACCTACATAGAGTTCATAGAAAATACTTATCACAGCAAAATGAAGTGTACAAGTTTCTAATGGAGTGGCAACGCGCATGTGACACTCTTTGAGTTGCAGGCGTCCATAGGTTACGGTGACCGCTTTCCATCAGGCGGACCGACTTGCTTTTGCCACCGACGTAATATTAAAAAAATAAATAAATAAATAGAGAAAGAAAGAGAATTATAATAAGGTACAGCGGGGCAAATCTCGACTGGGGGCAGATGTAACTGGTCCATTTTTCCATACTTTACAATGGTTGCATTATTAAATTATTAAATAGAGTGTCCACCGGTTATAGGTATATGGTAGGCGTGTTCAGTGGATCCATGTAGAACTCAACATCAGTGTACGAGTAATAATGGAAAAAATGGAATAGTTACAATTGCTCCCCCCAGCACGTGTCGAGATTTGTCTCAGTGTAGTTAAAAAGCAACTATCATGATAGCAATAAGGTTCAAATTTATTAAACTCAGTGTGCAGGTAACTTTTTTTGAAGATGACAAAACGTGTTATCTCCGAAAGGGCTTTTTATGGATTTGAACCTTATAATTATAAATACAAAGATTTAGCACGTGCCATTTTTAACCGACTAACAGAAACAAAAAAGGCAAAAGCGAAAAGTGCATCTCAATTGCCCCCAGTCGACTGTACCTTAAATAAATAAATAAATTGAATGTTCTCAATTCGACTGAATGTTTTTTTTTTCTCTCTTTAGTTACATCGCCACAAACAACACGATTCTCGAACAAACTGTAGCTTCATACAGTAGCCTTCACCGTTTTCCATTAACATGCCGAACGGCCGGCAATAAAGCTCGACCACGTTTTGTTTGGCCAAGGCCGGAAAGAGGTGTTTTCCTGTTTAGCAAACACGTCAGTGCAGCCACCCGTATGGTCAATTGGACCCTTTTTGTTTCGGTGTGTTGTGACGGAAAACATGTGGAATTAAGACGTAGATTTTGTTCATTTTGGTAATTTATTGCTACTTTTACGATTTTTGTACATACTTATAACTGAAAAACGTGTAAAGGATTCGATAAAATTGCCTAATGAAAGAAAAATTTTAAAATATTAAAACGATACTTCGCGTTTCTTTACTAATTTCTATTTTAAAAAAAAGAATTAGTTTGTTCAAGTTAATTAGTATGTTTTGTTCTTTACGCCATCTACCACGACCGTATATTAACTATCTTGTCCTAATACTCTTAATTTTGCATGTAAACATTGTGAACCTATCGATCTTATGTAATTAAAACTCATCACTTCGGATAGATGGCGTTACGGGTCTCAAAAATCATAATGTATAGTTGTTTACTTGAATAAATTGTCTTGCACTACCTATCTGCATGAACGGTGCGTTTTTAATTCTCCCACACCTCTCATCGAACGGTACAAATAGTGGTCCTTACTGAACCGATATAAGAACTATATTAGTGTGACATCGAATTTAACCTAAAATGTTGTTTACGTTTTGGCGAATTTTAATGGATTTAAGAAGAAATTAAAGTGAAAAACTGTATAATAAGTGGTAAATAGACTTGATAAGTGTATGCAAGCGTTGGTGTGTGTATATATTCATTATGGAAGACTATATAAAGGAACAAGAAAACGTGTACGCGTTGTTAGCCAAAACTATTGCAAATTACAAGAAATCACCAAAACAAAGACTAACTAGTGGTTATGTACAGTTACGGATGGAATTGTTGACCGAATATTGGACTCGGTTTCACAACAATCATATGGAAATGTTGAAATTGGTACCTAAACATGATCGCGGACAGTATGAATATTTCACCAAAGATTATTTTACGGAAGTTGAAGAACAATACATCGAGCTGCGGTCAGATATGATGGATTTGTTATTGAAGTTAAATTCACGAAGCGGAGAAAGTACGTCGAGTTCACATAACCCTTCAACTGCCACTAGTGTTAGTGATGAAGTCCGGCTGCCGAAAATAAATATTCCTCAGTACTCGGGCAGTTACCACGAATGGACTTCGTTTCATGATATGTACACGTCGCTAATACATAATAAAACCACACTCAATAAAGTGCAAAAAATGCATTACTTGAAAAGTTGTTTATCAGGTGAGGCCGAACAATTACTTAAGCATATACCTATCAGCGAGAGTAATTACGACATGGCATGGAATATTTTATTAAAAAGATACAACAACAAACGAATTATTGTAAACACTATTTTGGCACGATTAGTGAATCAACGAAAATTAAGTACGGGAACATCGAAAGGGTTACGAGATTTATTAGACACCACAAGTGAATGTATGAATAAATTGAAAAATCAAGATATACAAGTTGACACGTGGGATACACTGGTAATTCATTTAATTGTAAATAAATTGGACGCCGAATCACATAAAGAATGGGAACTCGAGCTCGGGTCCCTAGAGATAAGTGATTTACCTACACTCAACATGTTAAACAAGTTCCTGGAAAAAAGATTTCGTGTCTTAGAGATGATACAATCGCCGTCGTCGAGTGCACCTGTAAATAAAAAAAGTTTTCATGTAAATAAAAGTGAACAGAAATGCATATTTTGCAATCAAGACCACCTATTATACACTTGTAAGGAGTTTACAAAGCTGGAGGTAGAGAAGAGAGTGGAATATGTGCAAGGCTGGCGACTTTGTTTTAACTGCCTAGTACCGGGGCATTCAGTGAAGTTCTGTAAACATCGATCATCTTGTCGCCGATGTGGGAGAAAACACCACTCTCTGCTACACAGCACGGGGAGCCCGCAGTCGCAGTCCGCTGCGCCGGTTCCGGAGTCATCAGCGCCGACTTCTGAAGATAAAGAAGATACCAAGGAGGAAAAAGAAGATAAAAATAAAAAGAATATTCTATCTCACCTCACTACTGGGAGTCACGCGCGACTGATGCCAACTGCATTAGTGCAAGTATACGCTGAAAACGGAGAAAAACACTTGATGAGAGCGCTGTTAGACCCGTGCTCACAAGAGTCTTTTATAACTGAGGACGCCGCACAAAAGCTTCGTTTACGACGTACCTCAGTCAGTGGGCAAATTACGGGAGTTGAAGAGATGAAGAGTAAACTGAAATATGTAACAGAAATAGAGTTCTCATCAAGAATCGAGATTAAGATGAAGATGAAAGCAACTACATACGTTGTACGCAACATCACCGGCATTATACCGGAGCATAAAGTGAAGACAGAAAACTGGAAACACGTCGAGAAGTTGAGCCTCGCAGATCCAACATGTCACACGCCAGGTCACATCGACTTGCTTTTGGGAGTCGAAATTTGGAGCGAAATTGTTAAACCTGGAGTGATCAAAGGCCCCTCAGGAACACCTATAGCACAAAATACTCACCTGGGGTGGATAGTTTGCGGAGATGTGAGGACAGAGCACACTGCCACAAAACACATCGTCAGCATGCATCTCAATGTTGATCTTAACAACATGCTGAAGAAGTTCTGGGAGTTAGAGACTATAGAAGAAGGAAATAATACACTAACTTCAGACGAGAAGAAGGCAGAAGACGTTTATGAGAAGACCCACAAAAGAAAAGAAGATGGTCGTTACGTGGTCAGGTTGCCATTTAGAGAAGAACCACCTGTGTTACCACGTGACTCGCGAGAGATAGCAGTCAAGAGATGGATATCGCTAGAAAGAAGATTGGATAAAAATCCTAAGTTGAAAAAGGATTACAACGACGTCTTACAAGAGTATCTAGATCTAAAACACATGAAGAAGGTAGAAGAGGAAGAAAGACCTGAGAATTGCGTGTACCTCCCTCATCACTCTGTTATAAGGGAGGACAAAGAAACTACCCGAGTAAGAGTCGTGTTTCATGCGTCATGTGCTGGAACTAATGGGGTTACTCTAAACGATGCCTTACTCATAGGTCCTACCCTGCAAGAAGATTTACGAGATATACTGCTGCGATGGAGGACACACAAAATTGCATACGTCGCTGACATCATTAAAATGTATCGACAAATTGAAGTTAATGAGGCAGACACGGATTATCAAAGAATCGTTTGGAGGCCTGATGCTCAAAAACCGATAGAAGATTATAAACTACTTACCGTCACCTTCGGGACCTCTTGCGCTCCCTACTTGGCCATCAAAACATTACGCCAAGTTGCGATAGATGAGGGTCAAGAGTATCCTGAAGCCCAGCGCATTATACTACAAGATTTCTACATGGACGACGTTCTATCGGGGCACGAGACAGAAGAGCAAGCTAAAAGAAATCAAAAAGAAATAACCGCAATTCTCAAAAAGGGTGGGTTTGAACTTCAAAAGTGGAGTTCAAATAGCGAAGTATTCATGCAAGAGATTGAACCTGTGAAGAGATCACCAAAGTCCCAAAGAGAAGTAGATGGAAGAGACAGTATTAAAACTTTGGGTATAATTTGGAACACTAAAGAAGATACATTACAAATAACGAATAACTTGAAAGACTTACCTGATCAACCCGTCACGAAGAGGAATGTTTTAGCAGATATAGCTTCATTATTTGATCCTATGGGTTGGCTGGCCCCTGCAGTAGTCGTCGCTAAAATATTCATGCAAAAATTATGGCGATTGGGGGTTGATTGGGATGAAGAACTCAAAGATGACGTGAAGAAAGAGTGGCTCAAGTTTAGACAAGAGATTCCTGCTTTGACAGAAGTCAAGATTGATCGCTGGATATTTACCAATGGAGACAAACGCTCGATTGAAATTCATGGCTTCGCTGATGCCTCGTCCAGTGCTTACGCCGCTGTAATATACGTTCGAGCTATTGACACAGACGGGCAAGTACAAGTATCGCTACTTACGGCTAAGACGAAAACTGCCCCTCTGAAACCGGTAATATCCATGCCTAGATTGGAGATGTGCGCAGCTGTTCTGCTGTGTAGACTTCTGAAACATGTTATAAACATATTAAAGATTGACAGACGCCAAGTCTTTGCTTGGTCAGATTCACAAGTTGTGCTAGCCTGGATAAAAGGTGAACCAGGTCGATGGACTCCTTTTGTAAAAAATAGAGTAACTGAAATAAAGAAAATGGACGAAATAAACGGATGGTATTATGTAAATACTAAACACAACCCAGCAGACCCAGCATCGCGAGGAGTGATGCCAAAAAAGCTCTTGACGAATACCCTCTGGTGGGATGGTCCGGCGTTTCTCAAGGAGCCAGCCATAGAACTGCCCGGAATCGAAGTACCTGAAACAGACTTAGAATGTAGAAAAAACATAAAAACATTAGTTACAACAAATAAAGAAACTGAAGAAGATTTGATACTTACCTTGATAACTAAATACTCGTCGCTTGGGAAACTGGTGAGGATAATCGCATACTGTCGTAGATGGATGCTGAACCTGAAAAGAAAGAGAGAAAATAAAGATCACTTACCAACTTACCTGACGACTGAAGAGAGATGAAGCACTAACCATTTGCTTGCGACGATCCCAAGAAATAGAATTTCAAGAAGAAATTGAAGATTTACAGAGTAAGAGACAGCTGAAAAGAAAAAGTCGATTGTTGTCACTCGCCCCCTTTTTAGATCCAAAGGGTGTGTTGAGAGTAGGCGGCCGACTGCGCCATGCTGATTTAGAAGCCCAACAGAAGCACCCCATTATATTGACGAAAGACAATGCTCTGTTACCTCTTCTTCTGGCAGAAGCACACAGCAGCACTCTTCATGGGGGTCCCCAGCTAATGGTGATGTACCTTAGATCAAAATACTGGTTAATCAACACGACTAATAAAATAAAGAAATATGTACGCACCTGCATCGTTTGTATCCGGCAAAGAGGAGAAACCAGCAATCAGCTCATGGGAGATCTGCCTTCTATAAGAGTAAAACCTGCAAAGCCTTTCCTGATCAGCGGAGTTGATTTTGCGGGACCGATAAACGTGCGGATGAGCAAAGGCCGTGGAGCAAAATCCACCAAAGCGTACATATCTCTCTTTGTATGCATGGTGACTAGAGCGTTCCATATCGAGCTCGTGAGCAGTTTAAGCACAGAGGCGTTTCTAGCAGCTTTAAGACGATTCGTAGCTAGACGTGGACGATGCGCAGAGATGTGGAGCGATCATGGCACAAATTTTATTGGAGCCAAGAAGGACTTGATAGCCATGTGGCGCCAAGGGCAAGCGAGAATCCCAGATGAGTTTGCAGCTCAATTAGACCATATGAGGATCAAATGGAAGTATATCCCTCCTGCAGCTCCAAATTTCGGAGGTATATGGGAGGCCGGCGTGAAATCCATCAAGTATCACATGAAAAGGGTTATCGGCAATTCCACCCTCACTTTCGAAGAAATGGCGACGTTACTTACTCAGATTGAAGGGTGCCTTAATTCTAGGCCCTTATACCCACTCAATGATGACCCAGACTCCCTGCAGCCTTTAACTCCAGGACACTTTCTGACCACTGAACAGATTGTTAGTATTCCTGATGATGACTATTCAGACTCTAAGATTCACCAGCTATCTAGATGGCAATTAACACAAAAGATGTTACAAGATTTCTGGAGACAGTGGCAAAAGGAATTTTTAACTCGCCTTCAACAACGTCCTAAATGGAACAGAGTAACCAAAGATCTGGACCTCGGCGATCTGGTATTGGTTAAAGACCAACGACTCCCGCCTGGAAGCTGGCCGATGGGTCGCATCATAGGGAAACATCCCGGCCCTGATGGCTTGACTCGGACTTATGATATAAGGACAATTTCTGGTGTTATACAAAGATCTATAACTAAACTTTGTGTTTTACCTTGTGTAAAGGACTCCGTCCTTTCCGGGGGAGTATGTTCAAGTTAATTAGTATGTTTTGTTCTTTACGCCATCTACCACGACCGTATATTAACTATCTTGTCCTAATACTCTTAATTTTGCATGTAAACATTGTGAACCTATCGATCTTATGTAATTAAAACTCATCACTTCGGATAGATGGCGTTACGGGTCTCAAAAATCATAATGTATAGTTGTTTACTTGAATAAATTGTCTTGCACTACCTATCTGCATGAACGGTGCGTTTTTAATTCTCCCACACCTCTCATCGAACGGTACAAGTTAAATACTTTCAAATTATAGGCAAGCAATTTCCTTTGGCAAAAAAGGTAATTATAATAGTTATTTGTTATACAATTGAAAAACGAGCAAGTGAAAGGATCCTATAGTTGAACCACGAGCGAAGCGAGTGGTTCGAGAATAGAATCCTGAACATAGCGAGTTTTTCAATACACGAGAAGTAAAATACATTTCCACCCGTGTATAACACAAAACTTTTCCCCTCACTATAGCGAGGAAACTACAACGCAAAAAATGCGTTTATCACTGCTTCCAGTAGTTCCACAGGCGGTAAATCATCTTCATTACTAGATTCACCTATTTTTATAAATTTTAAAGCAGTTAATTTGACTATATTCAAGGTCAAATTACTTTACCCACTAGTGGATAAAATGCGTTTTTACCCGCTGGTATTAAAGGATAACGCACGTGTTTCCGAGGTAGTGAGGGGAAAAAATGTTTGTTCGTGCTAGGCGCCGGTCACCCACGTAAAACTAAAGTTTCGTACCCTTTTTCTACTAAATTTAGTTTTCCGTATTGCAGACTAAGTAGTTAGGTATAATATCTTTAAAAGCACCGATTACATACTTATTTTAGTAAAACAAAACCTTTCAAACGCATTTAACTTTATTACAACATCATACACAATTTCGTCGACATACATAACGCTACAGGCCCCGTAGCCGAATGGCATTTCTCCGACGCCAAACGAAAGCGATACGCCGCTGGCTCTGTCGCGCCAATACGCAAGCGCGATAGAGATAGATATCTACTAGCGCTTCGTTTCGTGAGCGTTTCGTGAGCGATTGTGCCATTCGGCTAGCCACCCTGATGTGCCGACGGAAAGTTTCCAAAATTCTGAAATTTTCACATAAGAAAGCTTTGGAAACTTTCCATACTTTGTATGGACAATTGTATAGATGGAAACGTTCCGTTACATAAATTTAAATTCCCTTTATTTTTCCTGAAGGTTTCGAGAATTTTTCAGGAAATTTGAAGATTTTTTGGAATGTTTCCGCAATTTGCACAAATGCACATCACTACATAACACAGAACGTCAATATCGTCAGTTGCACACAAAGGCTCTCATATGAAACGACAGAATAAAATAACAAGTGTAGAACTGTCAGCCTTCATGGAACTTTGTGGCAGTAGGAGTGGGATAAACCGCATTGTGGGAAGGTTCTATGTCATTCGGCTTGCTTAGATGTCGCAGCCTAGTTATTTCCTCAGTAGAAACCATATAAGATGGATCCTTGTAGCCTTTAGCACACCTCGGACACTGGCGATCAAATATGTATATTGAAAGAGGCGCATTCCTAGCACACAGTCTTAGCTCGTGTAGGTGAACGCGAGCACGCATACGCTTGTATGAGTGAAATATGACAGGTCGACTGTTCGCGTTTTGACAGGCGGTAACTGTGAGGTAACCGAGAGGGGGTGGGTGGCACTTTCAGCGGGGAGCGGGAGTGGCCATACTGTACGATAGTACTTTTTATTATACTGTGCCCCTAGTGCGTTTTCACATTATCCGATCTGATATCGGATGTAGGACCGATATCCCATATATTTAAGACGGCATTTGGCATTTGACAGCCCACTAACCTTGAGTTAGGCGGGTGGTGCAAGTGACAAGTATACACGGTGCTCGTGAGCATTTCGAGAGATTTTAACCACGCATTTCTGAGGCTAAAGGAAAGATTTTATTTTAATTCACATGAGGAAATTTTGCCAAAAAAAATTTTTTTTTTTTTTTTTTTTTTTACTGTTTTCGAATGTATTGTCACAAAAAAGTAAATGTTATTCATAAACCCCGTGTGGTGACGGGTTAAGAATTTCACCACCCCCTTTCTTCCCGTGGGTGTCGTAGAATTCGACTGTGGGATATGGGTTAAATTGTGGCGTAGGCGAGAGGCTGGCAACCTGTCACTGCAATGTCACAATTTCGTTTTATTTCAACCCCTTTTTGCCAAGAGTGGCACTGAAACTTGATTAGTTCATGTGCTCTGCCTACCCCTTTATGGGATACAGGCGTGATTGTATGGATGTATGTATGTATGTATGTATGTATGTTATTCATAAAACTAGCACTTCACATGAATTTTGACGTTTTTTTTCCAAAAACCTCATTTTTGAAAGCTTTTATTTCGTACTTTTGGGCATCTATCAATGAGGATAGTGAGATTAATTGTCCATAATGGCATCAACATCGTTAAAAAAGCCTTTTGTACTGAGTAACAATGAGAATTTTTTTTTTTTTCAATTGGTCATAACTCTGAAACTAGGCGAAATCTAGAAAAATGTAAGTATATGACATTTTAGTCTTAAAATGGGATCAGGAATATGCTCTTAAAGTCTCTCGCAATGCTCACAAGCACCGTATATTTCATTCTCATAATAAAATTATGAATGAATGATTCACTGGTTTACAGTTTACTGTAGCAGTTAACTTGGAAAACAAATTTCAATGAGAATAATGCTTGTAACCAACGCGCGACGCGTTTAACTTCTACAACCGACGTAAATGTCAACGTGTAGTCTGTTGAGTTTCATGTTGATATTTATAGGAACCAACATTAATAATGCACTTGAATAATTTTAACATTTTGAAGTTTTACTTCATTAAAGTTGTACACCCAATAACAGCCGTAATTACTTAAATATTATGTTTATTGATAATATGACGATGAAAGTTATATGTTGAAATTTTATAATTTCATTTTTTATCTGTTTAAGTATCTTTTGCATACCTATTGGTCGAACACACTGACACTTCCCTAGTTTTAAGACCTATTATGTATTTAGGTACGTGTAGGTATTCTTGCAAAATAAAAAGTTTGAAGTTTGAAATATTTCGTCACTCTTCACACTCTAATGTGAACACTTTAGGCCACTATCATCATCATTCCCTTGCCCTTTTTCCATTATTTGGCACGGCGCAGCAGATCATCTTCCTCCATTTCTCTATCAGCCGTCATTTCCATACTAATACCTTTCACTCTCATCATTGTTCACACATTCCATCCATCTTTTCTTAGGCCTTCCACTAACATTGTATCCACCTTCATATTTACCACTCGTTTTATAACATTGCTTTCATCTCTCCGCATTATATGCCACTGAACATATATGTATAGGCAGCTAGGTATAGTCTTAGTCTTCTAAATACCTATATAAAAGAAGAAACTGACTGACTGACTGACATATCAATGCACAGATTGATTACACCGCTCGGCTGGTCTTAGAGATTCCAAATTTGGCACGTAGGTTCCTTATGAAGTGTAGAGGAGCACTAAGAAATAATTTTTAAAAATTTACCTCTTAATGGGGATCCAAAGTTTGTATGGGAAAACAAGATTAAATTAGTACGCGGGCGAAGCCGCGGGAAGAAGCTAGTTTACAATATTTTCATAATAGGAACACCAAAGTTTCGTAAAAACACCAAGTACGGTAGGGTTTCCGAGATTTAAAAAGTTTCGGACATCTAGGTACATATGCTAGGACGATTGTCTACCAAAGAATCCGCTAAATAAATTAAAGCTTATTACTATAGCTGTGGCAAATGCCGGGATAACGTAAGGAGGATGATGATGTTTGTGTCTACGTTTGTCTTTGACCAGGCTCCCAGGCAGCCATTTTTTTTATAAATGGGTTTACTCTTGACCACAGACTAGCCAAAGGCAAAGACGTGGCCTACGATGGAGTGAGCTCGCCCAGAAGATGCCTGTTCACCCTTGATTTGAAGGTTGCCAGGTTAACCAAGGTTCCTTGTTCCAGGATGCCGTGGTACTGGCGTTTATGGGGCGCTCTGCTGTGCGCGTACGCAGTGCTGGCGCAGCGCGACAACGAGGGGCTGGTGCCGCGCGGCTCGCGCCTGCGCGTCAGCGAGCCGCCCAAGAGCGACGAGCCGAGCTGCGACCAGCTCAAGGCCATGTGGAGGTACATACAAAACTATTAAGACGATACAGAAGGGTCAATTCTCCATACAAACGCCCTCGACTATTTCCTCCCTGATTTTTGAAGATAGAGCAATGGTTTTTGCAACACAGATTATTATTATTTTTATCTGTGTCGGACCGTTTTGATTTTTTTATTTTCTTATTTTTGAAGACGCTAGAGCCCATGAAAAATTTCCAAAAACGACCTTATTGATTGTGGTGCAAAAAAGGTGTGGTATTCAAAATTGGTAACAATTAGGCAAAAAATCTAAACAGTCCGACACAGATTATTTCATTGTTATTCAGATTCTCAAATTTCATTCCGTTTAAATAAGTTTTGAAGGAGGAAACAGTCGAGAACGGAACCTCGATTTTAAAGATTTTTTCGCAATATCTTTTAACTGAGTTGTTCTTAGTGGACATTTTTTTTTTTTCGATAAATCTGGTAAATAACACTAGTATATTTAACTGAAATTCCCAAATTGAAAGGGAGGCCTTTCCATTTTAGCAATTTCGCTCCCGTAGTGTCTTCAGTATATACATAATCGACCGACAAGGGGCTGATCCCGCGCGGTTCGTTGTGCGTCATCAAAGCGAGCAAGAGTAATGCACCGAGTTAGTGCGTTTTCACATTAATCTGATATCGCATGTAGGACCGATCCATACTAATAGTTATTATAAATGGGAAAGTGTGTGTCTGTTTGTTTGTCCGTCTTTTACGGCAAAACGGAGCGACGAATTGACGTGATTTTTTAAGTGGAGATAGTTAAAGGGATGGAGAGTGACATAGGCTACTTTATGTCTCTTTCTAACCCTTCCCTAAAATGGGGGGTGGAAGTTTGTATGGAGCATTACGCCGAATTTCGAAGGAAGTTTCGAATTTAACGCGAGCGAAGCCGCGGGCAAAAGCTAGTATCCTACACATTTAAATTTTTACTATTGAAATCCTTCCGACATCCGATATTGAATCGGATAATGTGAAAACGCACACGACCAACTCAAGGTCACGTGGAGGTCAGTTTCCATGTAATCTTTTCTTCTTTGGTTGCTCTACACGCCATCACGATTTTTCACGTACAGTCAACAGCAGAGGAAACTGATGAAATAGGGTCCCAAAACAATATATAAAATAATTTAAGTCAAATGTTACTGACTATTATAGTTTATTAGAAGTAAATGTATACATAAAGTGTCATAAGTAAGTGATCACATTTATTTTAATTCTACAAAATTAAGTGACATGCCATTCAAACAGTCAAAGTAATTGTTGAATGTTTCAAATTAAAGTGATTAGTGATTATGATTACATAATATCTATAAAATACAGATTTATGCGACACCTCGGAGTACAAGTCAGATTTTCGGTTTATATCGGTTACATTCGTGAGACAAACGTGAGACACGACTATGACACCTCTCATGTCCGCTAAGGTTTGAAATAAGGTTAGGTACAACATATGATTTTTGAAAATAAATCCTTTTTTACCGAACTTTCATTCGGTATGTTTTGACAATGAGGAGGCACACTCAAAAGTTATGATTGATGGATTTCATACGTGAGAGCGAGAAGATGATATGTTTTCTCTCTCTCACACATGACATGCCTAGACACTTGCACAGGCGCCGAATGGCGGGATTATTTAATTGTCAGTGTGCCCTACTCATTCGACTGATATGACATTGTGTATCATTATATCGATTTGAAACATTGACTTGTGACTTCGTTTCTGTGTCTCGGTGTTGTTATGATCATTTTCTTTTGACTAATTAAAACATCATTTTAAACTGACACGTTGTTATAACTTGTTACATCTGGCACGTCATACTAGAAGATGTTTTGAAACGTTGATTTTGATCACTTATTTTTGACGTTGACTGTACCTAATGCAGTATCAGCAAAGAGTGACCAACATAGCTGAATAATTCAAAGCCATGTGGACTTTTATCCCACAGTTGACTTCTACGGAAGGAAAATGAGTAATGGAATTAACCCCTTACCTCACAGAACCCATTATAGACTCAATATTATTATGAACAATAATTACAACAATAAATTGTTCTGATAATTAGGTTATATTGGGCCTTATAATTAGGCTTACCTGAATAAAGATATTTTGAATTGAATTGAACGTGAATTAAATGACGAAAACATCACAATTAAGTAATCTAAAACATACAGCAAAATTATGTGTTACACATACCTCCCACGCTAAAGTATTTTTTTATTAAATGTTACCAAGATACTATTCCCACGTTTACAAGTTTCTGAACTTCAAACATCATAGCAATCAGATGACAGAACTACATACAACAAGCGTAGGAAGCGGATATGTACAGGAAAATTACATTGTGGTCGCAAAGTTGCATATTGCCGGCCTGTTTGACGACTAACTTTCACGCTCGTGAAAGCGGCCGAAAGAGGTGATTTACTGTTTTAGGCAATGTGTTTGAGTGGTAAATATGGAAAAACACGCAAAATGTTTAAATTATTTGCTTTATGTGAACTCTCAATTATTTCATTTATTTATCTTTTTTCTTAAGCTAGGTTTTTTACGATATGAATATAAAAGTAAAATAAAATAAAAACACTTACAGAACAATATAAAACATATAAACACATTATAAAAAACCTAACCTAGGGTGCCGCCAGCAGCGGGGCAGGGCCCAAGCTGCCGGTGGTTAGGGCTCCAGAGAGAGGAACCGTCGGACTATCCGCGCTGTGTCCAAGAGCCTTCTGCATCTGGCCCTTGATCCAGCCACCTAGCGAGAGTCTCTTAAGATGTTGGTCGAGACTCTTCGCTATGAGACCGTTCGCTGAAACGACTATCGGAACAATGATCGTTGATTCAACATCCCACATGGTGGTTATCTCGTGAGCCAAATCTAGGTACTTACTGGACTTGTCCTTCTCGGCTTTCACGAGATTCTCATCATGGGGGATGATGGGGGGGGGTGATGTCAACGAGCATTGCCCGGCGTTGCGGTCGATCTATTATCACAATGTCAGGCTTATTGGCTACAATAGTCCTATAGGCACGACCATTTTCGAGAACTGGCGCAGGTAAGTACTTACTTCGCGGTACGGTACGGTACTTCGCGGTCCAATAGGCCGTATTGAAGAGCAAGTTGCTGGTGAATAATCCTGACTACGAGATTATGTCTGTGCAAGTACTCGCCGTTAGCAAGATGAGAAAAACCGGAAATGATATGCCTGAGTGACTCTCCCGGACGGCGGCATGCCCGACAAATGTCGACCGTACCGTCCTTCAGGATATATTTCCGGTAGTTTGAACTCTCAATTACGAGTAATGAATACATTTTATAGAGACATTCTTACACATTGACTCTCACAGTAAGTTAAAAAAGCTGGTGTAAGTATAATAGAGGTACTTACGTATAAGAATATGCGTATTACATACATAGAAAACATGACTGACACGCTTAAATGCTCACGATCGGTCTGGCGCAGTTGGTAGTGACCCTGCCTGCTAAGCCACGGTCCGGGTTCGAATCCCGGTAAGGGCATTTATTTGTGTGATGAACACAGATATTTGTTCCTGAGTCATGGATGTTTTCTATGTATATAAGTATGTATTTATCTATATAAGTATTTATATCGTCGCCTAGCACCCATACTACAAGCTTTGCTTAGTTTGGGGCTAGGTTGATCTGTGTAAGGTGTCCCCAATATTTATGTATGTACCTATATGTATATGTAAATACACAAATAAATGCCCTTACCAGGCTTTGAACCCATGACCTTAGTTAGGCCCCACAGGGACACTAGGTACCTGATGACAGTGATGACAATGCTAGGCCTGACTGACAAATCCTTTGACAGACAAAATACTATACCGTCGTAAATCAGTTTTCATTATAAAAACAGTCTAAAAGAAATGACAAATGTTCAAAAACAACCTTCTACCCGCCGATATTCGATACAGATCATTTCCCAACAAAAGCTACATGATCAAACTCAATTTGGACGAACCATAAACATTGTATCAATTTTATACCCGTCACAGACCACTTCAACTAGATAGAGCAAGCCAACTCACTCACTAACACATATTTATACGCAACTATGGGAACAAATTATTTTTAACAAATATTTTGATTTTCGTTTTTAAGTAGTCACACTACTATATATAAATAAATTAAAAATCGAAATAAGATATCATTTATTAAAGAAAAAATGACGAGCACCACCAGTGGTGAAGGTCGGATTCGAACCGGCGTCTTTAGCAATCCGGGCTAACGCCATGAACCCCTAGGCCACCTCGCCACAGCGGAAGCCGTCGAAATTTCTCTTCTATATGTCATCTTTGTAAGACTAAGCGTCTTTGACCAACTCTAAGGGCAAGCAGTAAGTGCTTGCATATTTATGTTTCCCCGTGGCAATTTCATATAGTCTATCTCCCACCTAACTATAAAGACAATCAATATCTAAGTGTTTTGGCTTGTCTAGAAAATGTTGTCTGTAAATACCCAGATTTAGACATACTTTTGATAGGGGATTTTAATTTGTATTCCTGTAGTTTAAACGTAAGAAATCAATTTAATGAATTCGTTGAATTTTGTAAATTGAACCAGTTTAATGGTGTAGAAAATGCTCATGGGAGAGTTCTAGATCTAGTTTTAACTGGTTTACAACCTGAAAGAGTGAGTGTGACTGATGATGTGGAGCCATTGGTACCAATTGACGAGCATCATCCTCCGCTAGAGGTGACACTGTCGGTGCCACGAGGAGCCATACCCTCTAAACAGCCTCCAACTCCAGCCTATGATAACAACTTTGCCCCTAAATGGAACTTTCGCAAGGCTGATTTTGTTACCTTGTATTCTGATATTGCAAACATTGACTGGTCAGAAGTCTTAGCAGAAAATAATGTGGATACCGCCGTCGATGTATTTTATACAAAGTTGTATGCGTGCATCACGAATAATGTCCCTTGCAAGCCACCGTTCAAAGCTTCTCGCTACACTTATCCTTCTTGGTATACAGCTGACATAATACGGAACATTAAATATAAGTATTTTCATTTAAAGCGGTACAAGGAGAAAGGCGAAGAGTTTAACAGAGAGCTTTTCAGGTACTACAGGTCTCATGTCAAAATGTTAATTGATGACGCCTATCGTCAATATATCAACCGAGTGGAGCATAATATAGGCCAAGACCCTGCATCATTTTGGACCTATGTAAAGTCCAAAGCTAAAAAAAGGTCCACCTGTAAGGAGTATAAATATGCGGGAAAGTCAGTGGTTGGGCAAGAAGCAGCCGATGCCTTTGCTTCATACTTTGCTTCAGTGTTTCTGAATGATGTGCCTAAGTTAGATCCTGAGGAAGCGTCGTCGCAAGCAGCATCAAGCAGAAATACTCGTGATGCGGCTCATATTTCTTTAGAAAGCCTGTCTGGGTCGGAACTTCGCGGCGCTGCCAAAAGCTTAGGGCTCGTTCATCTGCCGGTCCTGATGGAATTCCTCCTTACCTTGTTAAAGATTGCATATCTGCACTAGAGGTCCCCTTGCTACACATATTTAATATTAGCATAGCATCTAGCCAATATCCAGCAAGGTGGAAAATTTCTCGCGTGACACCAGTACCCAAAGGAGGAAATCTATCAGAAGTTACCGAGTATCGACCAATAGCGGTTCTTTCAGTTTTTGCGAAGCTGTTTGAGACGATGATCGAAAGACATATTAGCCGGCAGATTGCAGTGAGCTTGGCTGACTCCCAGCATGGATTTCGGAAAGGCCGTTCGACCACTACTAACCTTATTGTGTATGTTGATTACATTATGTCGCAAATGGAACTGGGCCACCAGGTAGATTCGGCTTACTTCGATTTCCGCAAAGCTTTTGACCTGGTTAGTAATGACATTTTGCTACAGAAGTGCTCTGCTTTGGGATTTACACCAAAGCTTCTGAGGTTCCTCTCCAACTACTTACGCAACCGCAGTCAGTTTGTCCAGATGGATGGATGCCAAACAGTACCATACTACACGCGATCAGGAGTAAGCCAGGGCAGCACCTTGGGTCCTACTTTATTTAACATCATGATAAATGATTTACCTGATGTGATATCCACCGCAGAGTGCCTTCTATTCGCGGATGACCTAAAGCTGTTTAGAAGCGTGCAGCATATGGCAGACTGTGAAGCGCTACAGCGTGACATTAGCAATGTTGCGGCCTGGAGTATTGCAAATCGGCTTTCCTTTAATGTCACTAAATGTAAGCTGATTTCATTCTCCAGAGCACGTGCAGCTAAAACCCCTCGTCATATCATCTGCTAGGGGTACCACTAGAGAGGGTCGATGTGGTCCGCGATCTTGGTTTGACCTTAGAATCACATTTAGATTTCCGTGCGCATATAACTGAGATCTGTAAGCGTGCTAATAAAATGCTAGGTTTTATCATGCGAACTGCGTCGCAGTTTCAGAATCCTAAAGTGGCAATGACTCTGTACAATGCGTATGTTCGTAGTAGGTTGGAGTTTGGTGCATGTATCTGGGATCCTCATGAAGCAAAGTATTCTCTCATGGTGGAAAGGATACAGAGAAAGTTTGCCCGTTATGTCTACAAAAGGACGTACGAATACTACCCACTACTTTTTCCCTCATTATTTGTGTCTGGAATGGTAGGACTAGATACTCTAGAACTACGGCGGAAAATGTTATTAGTAATGCATTACTATAACCTGTTGCGTAATAGAATTAATAACAGTAAGGTGCTTGAGCGGATAGGACTGCTAGCTCAGGCGCCGAGAACGTGTGTACCTGGTGCCAATGAGGGTGGCGCTCTGCCGCCACGACGCAGAAGAAGACTGTTTGCCGCAGGCGGGGTGCGCACGCGGCAAGCTGGTAATGCTCCCACCAATCGGGCACTCTCACTCCTAAATCAACTTTCAGTCGAACAGCCTCAGGTTGACGTATTTTTTGACTCCCCAGGGTCATTTTTGACTGGGTTATATATGTTTTTAAATTTAAGTGTGTAATGTTTAAATATGTATTTGTTTTTGTGTAAGTAAATTGTAAATTATGTAGCATGTAAGCGTCTTGGTTTTAATACTGTAAGCTTGTATGTTGTATGAATAAATAAATATAAAATATAAAAAATATAAAATATAGGAACGCAACAGCTTGATCCAGTTGTGTCAACGCTTACAACCAGCACTCGTGTAAATTAGGAATAATTATTTAAGTACTGTAATAAATTTCATCATATCATTTACAAAGAAAAAATTGCCAAGGTCAGTTTACTGGACGGATACCTAAGCCGCTCAGCGGTTGGCAGTCACGGTGTTAATTAAGGGTTTCCAAGTAGGTAAATGACAATTTTCGAAGGCTTGTGGCGCCCCCTGCCGTCCGTAGAGTATGGTTCGACCTCATAACTGAATCAACTCAGATGACTTCAAGCTAGCGAAGAGAGATGGCGCTGTCATAATTACTTACACAATATCAGTCACACTACTATTAAACTATAAACTGAAATAGATGACGCTGTTCAACTTCAATTGCGCTGTTCAAGTCGTGTTATTTTACCAGTAAAATTGTACAGTGAGCTACAAAAGTGCATGACTCAATCAATTCATCATCAATTAATTCATTCATAATATCTCCATGCATGCATGCAGGTGAGAACTGCTGTGGAGGCAAGTGCAAGTACAAGTAAGTTTATACAAAATTATGTACATTTAACTCTGTTTGTTCTCCTAATAAATAAAAATAAAATGCAATTTCGCAGCTCAGGTACACAGCTGTAGGTACATAGGCGACCACTCGCTTTTTGCACCGTTCATAATGCGGCGTCTACGTAATCTGTGATCGATTAACGCCGTATAATCACGTAATTGGTTCGAACGGGCCGTAAACAACCCTTTTGTGCCTTTTCCGCTTCAATATCAATTTTACTAATCTTTTATTATGCGAGCACAAAGAAACCGGACAAAGAGGCTTCATACAAAATACACAAAGGCTGTATAAATGCTGAATACATTAATGCTAAGATCTTGCTGGATAAAGGGAAATCTTTCCATTATTTGTATTGAAATGATTTATTATTAAAATCAAATTATATAGGAGTTTGAAGAGATATGCAATATGGACCGACGACAGCTTATCGAATAAATTTGCACCGTAGAACTATGTCATACTGACGTCTTAAATCAAATTGCAAGAAATATCTTACTGCTTTTCATTTCGACATGGTTGTTGAGTGCCTAGGGTTGGCTGTACAGTACGAGAAAGTAACGCGAAATGCTTTTACCTGGTACGGCAGCTTCTTCGATCATATCTGCAAAAAATATTGTCAAATTATCCTACAATTTTTTTAATAGTTATTAGTCAACCTGCCCCTATAGTCAACTAACCCCGGTCTCCCCTACTAATGCCAGTTGAGGTTAAAGGACATGTTTTCTTTTTGGTTATTTTTATTGTGATTAATCTATTATCTTCTTTGTTTTGATTATTTTCATAAATACTATGGGTAGACTGAAACAACGTAATTTGAAGCCACCCTCGTTTGATATTTTTTTTGTCAATAACTGTCAGTCGGTCAATCTGAAGGGCGGCACTCATTGAGGTATATGTACTACCTAGAGGCGACGTTGCCAAGCGAAAACTCTGCACATGCTGACAAATGCGCGGGGTGCGGGGAGCGGTTATTTACGCGTAGAGTAGGTCTACCACCAGATGTGACACATTATTATATTCTGCCTAACGGGAATTTTACATTATAGTTAAATAAAATACGGATATTCTAGTCATACTTATTTATTTATTTACAACTTAAACAATACAAATTAATACAAAATAATTGTGCTGTATTTATCTTCTTCTTTAAAATACACAATGAATATATATATGTGTGGTCAGTTGGTAACCAAGTTTCCTCAGTACGATTTTTTTGGACAAAGCGTATCAATTGTTCCCTTTTTTCATGACCAGGGGGGTTACCATGACGTGCTAAAGCCGTTCAGTTTAGGTTGAAAGAGAGGGACGGAGCTATGTAACTGCTATAGCTGTGTCCCTTTCTCTCAACCTAAACTGAACGTCTTTAGTACGTCATGGTAACCCCCCAGGCCGAAGAAAACTGCAAAAAGTGAGCGTGCTAAAAATACAATTTTACTCAAAAACTATTAACTATATATATTAAATTTTATATTTTAGTAACATAATTAATGAAATAGTAAGTAGTTACTTAATAATTTTCCAAATAGAATTATTTATCTTTCGCAACTCTATTAGAGGTGAAACACATTAGTAGGAACAGTGTAAATGGCACATCTGCACGGTTAACTTTTTATAGTCTATGATTGCGTCACCAAAATGGCGGCAGTGTCGCTCCCGCTCGCGAGTTTGTAGAATATTCAATCTTAAAATATTATAGACGAGTTTTTTGTTTAATTTACCGATGAAATGTCACACCTGGCGGCACTGCTAATTTGGAGCTCGACGAGTAAACAAGGTAATTTCCGGTTCGAGCGCAATCTTAGCGGTCTCGTGTCGTGAATAATTTATTTTTCTTTTGCTCATTAATGTTGATTTAAAGTGTAATATCGATAGCTTATTATATGCAGTAAACTAACTATGTAGTGAGGAGCTAATGAAGAATTTATCTCGAAACGCGTTTAGCCTCTTTTTTTAAAAGCAACTTGCGTAAGCACCTATTTGCATTATTCGAGATTAAAGTCTACGTGATGTCTCGCACTAGGTACATTTTTTTTTTATATATGTATTTTATTATCGTCAACGGCCGGTAGTCCACGTGCTCTTGTAAAATCTATCTATCAATTAACAAGTGCTAACTCACCGTACACTGACGTACTTACTGTACCAAAATCACTAATTAATATTAGCTTAGCTCATATCACCTTGACACTGGCGAAATAGTTCCAATGATGGACTGAAGCCATTTAATAAAAAAAAAAAAATGGTAACTCTGCTATCGTGATTGCTTGTAAATTATATTGCTTATTATGATATGGTTTACTCTTACATTCCCGATATAAAGCTTTTAATTAGATGACCAATTAAGGAGGGTAAAAAAGGATAAAACAGGTCGCTCAAAGACAGATCCGCTTGGTTTTGTATTTGGTCAATTGGTTAACCGACAAATGTAACTACCGACATCAAAATATACAGATTATTTGTTTAAGTAATCTCTGTTCAACACTTAAAAGTACAGAGTGTAAAATATCAAGCATAGGAAGTTTGTAATGCCCGGAAAGCATTGAAACATGCTAGTGTAACGCGTTGCAAAGGCCCCACACAAAGGCATCACCTCGCAAAGCATCAGAATGGAAATGCCGATGCAGGGTAGGTACCTAGCCAACGTCAGAATCGCTTAAGCTTCGAAACAAGCTCTCTTCGCTCTTCTGTAGCGGCACGACAGAGCCTGGCCCCGTAGCGGCATTTCTGCGACGCGAAACGAAATCGAAACGCCGCAGAAAGGTAATCTGGCTCTGTCGCGCTAATACGCAAGAGCGATAGAGATAGATAGCTACGGAAGAGATATTATCGTGAGCGTTTGTGCATTCGGGTTACGCACGCAGACTGCGTTTCGACAGGGGCGGCTCACTCCGAGATTCTTTCGCCGAGCTTCAAGTACTGTCAACCAATTTGAATCCTAGGCCACTGTATAACCTTTGCACAGTAAACGTCATGCATTTTGAATTCGACTAGACGCGATTCGATTCCACCTTGATGGACGCAGTCTCATAAGAGATCCAGAAAGCGAGGCTTGACTCGGCGAGCCTAGTGGACGCCAGGCTTCATACAACGTTCCGTTTCACGCCATCACCTTACGTTTCGTTCCTATACGTATATCCAGTGATTTCGATTGCCACGCAGCGTCAAAGTTTGTCACTTCGGCTAGGCCGTCAGGTGAGGCGGCATGTGAGGTATTTTGCACTGGCGGCGCGTCAACTATGCCGATGCATACCACATACGTGCCGTGTTAAACGGTAATATTTTGAAGCTTTCGAGGAAACGTTTACGTATAGTGTAAGTTCAAAGGATGTCATGCTGAAAATTTGGTAGTAAATTGCACGGTTTCCGATCTGTAGGATGAAAATTATTAAAACGAACAAAAGATAATCACTCCCATGCAAATAAAAGAGACACGGCGACATTGATAGCTCACCGCTGGGCGAGTAACTATAAACATCGCCGTGTCTCTTTTATTTACGCGGGAGTGATTAATATCTTTTGTTCGTTTTTATAGCCGATAGCTCATAGTTTACTAGCTTGCGGTGGGACCAGTGCCTATGGGTCTTCATACTAATGAGTGATTTTTGGTCAGCTATATATATTTAGGTTTGGGGAAACCCTAAGTTAAAATTGATGGCCTGTGACACAGACCACAGTCCATTGAAATGTCTGTCTCTGACTTATCGAAAAAAATATTAAGTAAATATTTTTTGCCCACAGATTTTCGAAGCGGCAAGCGAGGGCGCCAGAGATTATGAACGAAGTCAATTCGTACCGCGACCCACTCATGTACAACGAGTGGCCGGCTTACACCGCTCTGCCCAGGGCAGCGCCGAGGTGAGTGCCTATCCCTCTTGTTTACACACTCACACATTGCTAGGGAAATCATAAACGAAGTCAATTCGTACCACGACCCACTCATGTACAGTCAATCAATTGAAACCCTACAACCTTGTCAAAATAACAAGCGGTAAGACATTTCTTACAATCTGATTAATAACGTCATTATGATACAATTCTACAGTGGCCTAGGGTGCCAATTGGTTAACTGTACGAGTGGCCCGCATACACCGCTCTGCACAGGGCAGCGCCGAGGTAAGTCTCTTTTGTTTATAAAATAAGGATGGTGTTTACAAAAAATGTGTCTACCCAATTGACATCTTAATCCACCTGTTGGTTGATACATCATTGAGTTCAGAAACCATATGGTTCTAATACATTTAAACTGCTGGGCTCAATCGCTCTTGCGTATTGGCGCGACAGAGCCAGACTGCATTTCTGCGGAGTTTGGCGTCGCAGAAATGTCATTCAGCTACGGGGTTTTATAACCTGCTTAACTCATTTAGCGTTACACTTGCGCCTTAAACGTCCCAGCGTCAGAACATCGCAGGGACTCAAGGTTGTTCCTAATTAAGTCTATCCACGTCCCATTCGGCCTTCCTCTGGATCCGGTATTTTAAACCCCGGGAGGAATTCAACGTAATTTTAGCCAGCGAAGTCTATTGACATGGTCATTCTAAATTTAGATCTCTTGTATAATACTATAGTAGTTATTTGAACTTGGCGAGTTTTTCAACACACGACAAGTAAAATACATCTGCACCCGTATGTAACATAAAACTTTTCCCCTCAATATAGCTTCTAGTAGTTCAACTGGTGGTAAATCATCTTCATCACTAGATTCACCCACTTTTACCAATTTTAAAGCAGAAAATTTGGCTATATTCAAGGTCAAATTACTTTATCCACTAGCGATATAGTACGAGTATATAGAAAATATACTCTGGAACAATTATCTGTGCATCACGCAAAATAAATTTCCTGAGTTTTCCATGACCATAGGCATACCAGGCAGAATCACTTTCCACTAAGCCATAGCAGTAACAATTGCGAAATATAAAGTACCTTCACTCCACTTTTCACTCCTAGTAAATACACAACTATTCCGACAGAAAGTTTTCCGAAAGCGCTAAATTGAAAACGGGAAAATTTCACAGCATTTTGTATGGAAACCACAAAAGTAATTTAAAGTTGAAAGCGCACGAAATGAACATGTTTGCAGTTTCTGCATGACTGCATTTGTATTTAATATTTACAAATGCCACCCAAATATTGAATAAGTTTGGGACAATGTTGCATTTACTGCTTCTTTTACTTTTGGTAAAAACGATATTACTGCAACGGGTTGATGTCGAAATTAAAATTGAAGTACATTTAATACGAGTATATCGTATATTTATAATAACCACAAATGAGATAATTTTTCTGTATAAGTGTTTTTACGTTCTGATTATCTAAATGATTTAATTATTAATTTTCTGGGTGCCCTGAAAACCAGTGCCGTGTCTATAAGCAACGGTGTACGCTGAATGGCATCCTATTTGGTGTATATATGAAGTGCGTAAGTGTGTTTTCACATTATCCGATCCGATATCGGATGTAGGACGGGTATCCCATACATTTAAGCCGCCATCTTTGATTTTTGTCTTTGAAATTCTTCCGACATGTGATACCGGATCGGGTAATGTGAAAACGCACTAAAGATTTGCTTTCGTATTGTTACGGAAACTTACGGACGTGTCATGCTATTTCAATCAGTCTCAGTACAAGATGTAATGACATTGACTGAACTAGCATGACAAATAAGAACGAGCATGACAAATAAACCCTTTTCGCACTACATATGTACTAGTTATTAATTATTTGTTTTTATTGTGTATCTCTATACCAAATAAATATTTTCTATTCTATTCTATAAATTTACAAACTATTCATCTAAATTCCAATCCATTTAGATTTTAGTGTTCTAAACACCTGGACAAATTTCAATGTCGTAACATTCTTTTGAGTTTGTCAATAGAGAAAAACAGTGAGTAACATTCGATGTTATATTTCATATCACACAAAAGCTGTAGGGCAACTGGCAACCTTTTTGGCACACGGAAATCGTGTAAACATGCTTTTATCGTATAAGTAGTGTCCTTTAGGATAATCAATCAACCTGTGATGATTTGACGTGGCGTCCGGACTAGAGGTCTCCTCTTATATAAAGAATTATTTTATGTCAAACTAACTGCGATTGGGTAGGTCACAAATTGACAATATTTTCTACTAGCTTTTCCCCGCAGCTTCGCTCCCGTTAAATGCAAAAAATGCGGAATGCTCCATACGAACATCCCCTATTTTAGGGAAGTGGGGGGTTAGAAAGAGACAAAAAGTAGCCTATGTCACTCTCCGTCCCTTCAACTCTTATTTTCACTTAAAAAATCACGTCGACTCACCATGAAAGACGAACAAACAGACACACACACTTTCCCATTTATAATATCAACACACATTTATGGATAAACACACACATACCAAATACAAAAACAAAGAGGCAAAACCGAAATAATCCCCAATATTTTCACATGCACACAACCGTGTAGATCCCCCAATTTCGGCGGAAAAGCTTTTACCTCACTATTTGTTACGCCGTGGCTTGCGTGGGCGACGGTCGCGCGATGGTCGCGCGACGGCGATGCGACGCATACGAAATCAAACCTTATCGATATGGAAGTATGAGACGCGACGGCGACGGTCGCGCGACCTTCGCCCACGCAAGACACGGCGTTATCTCTTACCGGCCAAAAGCGAAATATAAAACTTCAGAGTACGTAGCCAAATGTACAAACGCTTACGATAATATCGTTACCCTATCGCTCTTCCGTATTGGCACACGCGATCAAATATATGAAAGAGGCGCGTTCCTACGCACACAGTCTAAGCTCGTGTAGGTGAAGGCGTACCATGCTTCAATGAGTGATATATGACAGGTCGACTGGTCGCGTATTTGACAGCCGTGTTTAGTATACAACCTTTTTATTTATGCCGCTGTACTACCTCATTGGATTTAGTGCGGCTACTGGCCTGTCAATCAAAATTACATGTCTTGTCAACTACTACAAGTCAAGTCAGTGTCATCAAGTGAAAATACGAGAGAAAGCAAAAACAGTCAAATACTAATAATTATATCCGTGCAACCAGAAATAGCAGAGGCCTCTGCCGCCGCAACCGTCGCTGCATCAGGTAAGCCCACTAGCTCCATATGCGGTAGTACAGCATTACTTTTTTACTTCATATTTAGTACAGTCCATTACCCAATTTTAAATATCTGCTGGCTTTAAGCCACAAGCCGTTAACTGTAAGGTAACCAAGAGCGGGTGAGCAGCACTTTCAGCGGGGAGCGGGAGTGGCCATTCGATAGTACTAATTATTATACTGTGGTATTGCATGGCGCAACAGAGCCAGGCTGCGTCTAGCGTCCACGATTGTCATGTCGGCTAGGCCGGCTGGGTAGTTAGTCCACATCATAACGCTTATACGCTTCGAAAGCGTATCGTAGCGGGTTACCCTCATCCGGCAGAATAATTTTGGTCAGAAACACACTTCGCGTAACATGTTTCGCAGAAACACTTTTGGTCAAATGTTAATTTTGCTGAAAAAATAGTTGGCATTTTTGCTACCACGCATACGACATACTTGGCAGGATATTGTTCTTCAGAACATTACTTTAGTCGAATTTGATTTAGCATAATTTTATGTGCTGTAATTAAATATTAATTAGCAGAAACGTTTATGTACTGTAATTAAATAATCATCCAACGCTCTGCCAACTGAGCAAGATACTATTAGGTCAATGGGAGAGCAAGATTCGGACACGATATCAGTTACGATGCGCTAAAAAGCAAATATCTGTCACAGCGCCACCGTTAGGTACGACGACGAGCGAAGCGAAGAAGAGTGTTAGGTATCTTGCATCCCCAATCCGTCGGACTCGCTATCACAAACCAAATTGAAAGGAGAAGGACAACTATGCCGCCTAAATATTATGCACAGATATTATCTGCGAAAGTACTATTCGACTAGAAGACTATTATGCTCATTAACATTATGCCAATATACCATTTGGTATTATAAAAATTTGCGAAATGATTTATGCCAAAGCATATTCTGCGTAAGGTGTTTCTGCCAAATGTGACTTCTGCCAAGAACTATTTACGAATCAAATATATGCGAAAAAAGTTTCTGCAAGACAATAGTGAACCGTATCGTAGCTAATAGCTTCCTCTCGCTCTTCTGTAGGTAGTGGCGCGACAGAGTCAGACTGCCGTCCGATCGCCGCTAGGCCGGGCCGGTGAAACTCGGTATTGCAGTAAATTCAATTGTTTCATTTATCAAGTGCGCGGTTCAGCGCAGCTTGAATGCCATTGTTGTTACAACAATAAGTCTTTTATAAGGGGAAACCGCTGCAAGTTAGTTCTTAACTTATAAATAAATAAGAGGATAAAAGAGGTCATGAAAAACCAAGAAACAAAGTTAGGTTACAGTTTTTTTTATTTAAATAAGTAAATAAACAGGTATAAAAATAACACAATAGAAGAGATACTTGGGTACTTACATTTTATTTATTGTTTTATACATTTACTTTCACACGTAGGTAACACTTTCGCTACCAAGAACCCGACCGTCGGGCACACCGCTCGTAGAAGCGTAGCCGATTACATGGGGAAACCCGTATGTAGCGAAAATGTCGTAGCGCCGCGTAGAGCCCGGTTTCGAAAGTGTTAAAAATGTGATCCTTTTTACGTGATTTGACAAAAGCAAAACTATTACTAATTTATTTGGACATATCATTTGGACCTCTCAAATGCATAAAGCTGATTATACAAAGTCGAATCTGACTACACAGCAATAATGAAGTCATTGTGCACTCTGTAGATTGCAGTGAATGCACCGGGTTTAATGCGATTGTGAAGCGCTGCCTTTTGAAGTGCATTTTGGTATTTAGTGCATAGTACCTGCATAAAGCTGGTAGCTTTTGAGAGTTTAAGCTTTAATGAAACTTGTTTACAGCATGTATTATGTACATTGTGGTTTTAAAATAAATAAATAAAAATAGTTTACTGACAATTATTAATACAATTTTCCAGGCATCATGTATACGAGTGGATCCCAAACTAGGCGATGCCTGTGACTTGGGCTCCTAGAGATCAGTTGACAGCAACAGAAAATTCTTTATTCAAACAATTATATAGTAGGGAGGCTATTATATATACTATACCGAGACCCGGCACAGCCGCTCCCTGGGTGGCCCTAAGCAGACCAAGACCGGGAGGCTTCGAGAGCCCCACTTAACCTAGGAGGGAGGTTTCAGCGAGAGATGTTTCAGTGACGCCGATTTAAAATTCGATCGCTCAATTTTACTTGTTTTCATTCCTGTCGTTTTTAATGATTAATCGTGTAACGCCGTGGCTTGCGTGGGCGACGGTCGCGCGATGGTCGCGCGACGGCGATGCGACGCATACGAAATCAAACCTTATCGATATGGAAGTAGACGATGCGATGGCGACGGTCGCGCGACCGTCGCCCACGCAAGACACGGCGTAACATGGCAAACCTGCATATTGCAATCACAGCGCGCACTGGGGCCCGCTTCTCGAAAGGTACTGTGGTGTATGTGTATCTATAGATATATATGTCATGTATCATCCATGTATTGAGTAGTCTGTAAGTTGAGTTTGAACAATAAACACATGTAATCGAGCTCCGTATTTTATTGTTATTCCGCCAACCGTACATGGCGACCCTTGGCCAGTCGCCACGCGCCGCGCGTGTTTGCCTAATAAGTCAGTGATCAGACCAAATATGTGCGTCGCGAGTGATTCGAAACCGAGACTGTTTGCGGCCTTACTAGAACAGACAGTATTCCAGCCGATAATTTGCATAATCGCAGTCCAACCGTTAGCAGGAAAAGTTTTAGTGTCTAATAACACCAGTGCAACGAAAATTCCAAATGGGTTCTTCAACTTCCACTGAGAAAAAAGAAGAAGTGATAATCGCTCAAACTGCAGCAGGGGGCAGCAACAATGTCGACTTGCAACAATTGAAATTTCATGCCTCCACCACCAACATCATCCAAGCCATTATATAATTCATTGTTTTGCTGACGTTACTTTACGGAATATATAAAATGTACCATAAGTGCCACACGAAGTGGATTCAACGAGAAATCAACCATCACGTCATGTTCAGAAGATCGTTTAGAAGGGATAAGCGGCCAGCAGACGACGACGTCTAGTGCAGGAGGAAATGCAGGAGCAGTGTTAAACAACGGTGTCGTAATAGTGAGTGTTAAATTCACGTAAGAAAAAAAAACAGTGTGCTACATAGTGCAATGTGTCCTAGTTATAGTATGTAATGGTGGAAGAACTTTCTAGTGTCTTCGACAGTTTAAAAAAACTTAAAGACAATACACAAAAATTAGCAAAAATTAAAAGAACTCCTAATGTGTTGCAAAATACCTTGTTAAAAGCTACTCAATTGTATACACAATACCTAAAGTGTTCAGAGACATTAGATGCAGATATATCAAAAAATCTTATTAAGGGTAGTGACATAATTCCTATTAAAGAAATTTGTATTCGAATAGAAAACTTGTACGTACAGTTACAAGAGGGCATTGAAAGCAAAAACACCATGGAAAAGTTTAACCTTAAAACGGCGGTGTCTTTATTGCCTGAAATAACGAGCGATGAAGACAGCGTCAAGAAATTGATTGACGCCATAGAATTGTACAGTGACATGATTGACTCGGACAGTCAACCGAATTTAATAAAATTTATTTTAAAAACTAGGTTGACAGAAAGCGCAAAATTACGCCTATCATCTTCTTATACGTCCTGTAAAAACCTGATAGACGACCTAAAATTGCATTTATTAACAAAAAAATCCCCTACCGCGCTTCACGCTCAACTAATTCAAGAAAAACAAGGCACTAGCACTATCGATGAGTATGGTAAAAGATTAGAAAAACTTTTCGTAGACTTAACGATATCGCAGGCCGACGGTGACAAAAAAGCATTCGACGTGTTAAAACCGATTAATGAAAAATTAGCAATTAGAAATTTCACTGACGGCCTGAGATCACGTAACTTAAGCATTATATTAACAGCGCGTGACTACAAATCCTTAAAGGACGTCATAAGAGCTGCTAAAGACGAAGAACTTTCTTCAAGGGAGCAGCAGTCGCAAGAGGAGATGTTTACGGGATCCCGAGGAAGACCCTCAGGTGAGTATAACACCCGTCCATTTACAGGCCGAGGCAGGAACACATGGTACAACCAAAGTAGTAGGGGTCAACACGCCTACTCACACGCAACTCGAAATGATTCGACTGCGACTTATAGTACGGGCAGCCGCGGGCGCCCGCTCTATCGAGGACACATGCACCGGGGTAATCGTTACTCGCGTAGCATGTATCGAGGTAATTACAACTACAACCGCCCGAGTGTAAATTACATTGAAAACCAAAATTTACCCAATTCAAGCGAGACTACAAATAATCCGGCAACACAGGAAAATGAATCAGAGTTTTTTCGTGCATAACATATTTTCATGTGATAGTAGTGACTACATAGAATTACCCGTCAATGACGTAACATGTTCTTGGCTATTAGATACGGGCTCATCATTATGCGCTATAAGCCTTGAAACTGTAATTGAGCTTAGCATTCCGATTACTAAAAGTAGCATTCCCGTAAATGGCCTCGGGGGACGTCTCGATACCGAAGGATATGTTTACATTAGCTTCATTATAAATGGTGCGGAATTTGAACACAAGTTTCATGTCATAAAAGATTGGCCGTGTTGGACGAATGCATTGATAGGTAGAGATTTTTTTAAAAATATTATTGCTTCATAGATTATTACGACGATATGTTCTCATTATTTAACCATGACTTAAATAAGATTATTACGTTACCAATATGTACAAGACAACCGGATGACAATGATAACTTATTCATACCGCCGCGATGCGAAAAAATAATATTTATAAGGACAAATTTCGAAGAAGATTGTATAGTAACTCCGAAACAAATAGGTAAAGGGATTTTCATTGCAGGAAGTATTAGTCCGCCTATTAATGGGAAAATTCCCATACAAATACTTAACACCCGGGAAGATGGCGTGACCTTAACGAACTTAAATCCGGAATTGACTACTTTAAACAACTACAATATTTGTAACTTTGAAAAATGCGACAATATAGACAGTGAACGTGTTCGAAAAATGCTGTCGTTTTTAAATTTGTCTCATTTAAATACAGAGGAAAGACGCTCAATACAAAATATTTGCGCAAAATACTCTGACGTATTCCATTTACCAGGAGATAAGTTGTCGACCACAAACATTTATCAACCTAATATTACACTGAAACCAGACTCCGTTCCTGTTTATGTGAAACCCTATCGGTTGCCACAAATTCATAGGGATGAAATAGATAAAAAAATTAAAGAAATGTTGGCAGACGACATTATCGAACCATCCAATAGTGAGTGGTCTAGCCCAGTTCTCCTAGTTCCAAAAAAATCTAACTCTGACGTAAAAAAATGGCGATTAGTTATAGATTTTAGAAAACTAAACAATCAGATCGTTGATGACAAATTTCCGCTTCCTAATATAACGGACATTTTAGACTCGCTTTCAGGAGCGATGTATTTCTCACATCTTGACCTAAGCCAAGGTTATTATCAATTAAATTTAGATCCAAATAGTAGAAAACTAACAGCATTCACTACACACTCAGGGCATTACCAGCTAACTAGATTACCCCAAGGTCTGAAAACAAGCCCTAATTGTTTTTCCAGGGCCATGACAATTGCAATGGCGGGTTTGCATCATGAAAAATGTCTTGTGTACCTTGATGACCTAATTTGTTACGGCCGAAACCTACAAACCCACAATAAAAATCTTATAGACATATTATCTCGACTTAGGCAAGTTAATCTAAAATTAAATCCTAATAAATGCAACTTTTTAAAGAAAGAATTATTATATTTAGGGCATATAGTGTCATCAGACGGTGTCAAACCTGATCCAGAAAAAACAAAAGCTATTGATAACTATTCAACTCCAGAAAATATAGATGACGTTCGTAGATTTGTTGCATTCGCAAACTACTACAGAAAATTCATACCCTCTTTTGCAGAAATTACTTTACCATTAACAAAACTATGCCGGAAAAATGTACCATTTGTTTGGACAAATGACTGCAATGCAGCCTTTAATGAAATAAAAAAAAAATTAGCAAATCCACCCATACTTCAATACCCAAACTTTGACGAAAATAACACATTTATTTTGAAAACTGATGCTAGTGGTTATGCGTTGGGTGCGATTCTGAGTAACGGCGATAATAGACCCGTAGCTTATGCCAGTCGCACTCTGAATAAAGCGGAAATCAACTACTCTACTATAGATAAAGAACTTTTGGCGATTGTCTGGTCAATAAAATACTTTAGACCATACCTGTATGGTAAGAAATTTAAAATCGAAACAGATCACAAACCACTAATATATTTATTTAATATGTCTAATCCAAATAGTCGCCAAATGAAATTCCGTTTAGTACTGGAAGAGTACGATTTTGACGTCGAATATGTCAAAGGGACAAACAATGTCGCAGCCGATGCATTATCTCGTATAAGAATCAGTAGTGACGAATTAAAAGCAATGCATGAAAACATCATAGCAGTTCTAACTAGGGCTCAACGAAGGAAACATGAAAATATGTTACAACCACAAAATAAATCTCCTGACAGTCAAGTAGTTATAACACCCCAACCCCGAGTGGTAGACATGTTAAAAGTACCAAATAATTACACAGAACTCTTGCTAAATCTACATGACAAAGATATCAATAATTTGCAACATTATGTCACAAAAGAGAGCGAAGACTTCGCATTTTTGGAAACGAAGTCTATAATTTACGTCAAACCATCATCCCGATCGTATTGCGCACGAGCTGCCTTTGCGAGGGCGTTGAGTTTGTTTTGTACAAATATAAATGTAAATAACTTGTATGTTATAAAGAATGACAATAATAAAGAAAAAGTAGAAGAGTTAACGCGTGCCATTAATAAATTACCAACGTGGACCGGCCCACGGTTACATATTTTAAGAGGAATAAAAAGGATTACCGATACAGACACAATCCGTGTCATACTAAATGACTACCACATGCTGCCAACTAGTGGCCATGCTGGCATTAGGCGAATGTTAAACAATATTAAAAGACTGTATTTCTGGAACGGCATGGAAAAAGATGTCATAAATTTCGTGAAAAAGTGCGATTCATGTCAGAGACAGAAACACAGTAAGTATATACGAGAACCAATGTCAATAACTGACACAGGTAAGTCAGCTTTTAGTAGAATATTTTTAGATTTAGTTGGCCCGTTAATTAAGGATGACAATGGTTATAATTATATATTAACATTACAATGCGACCTCACAAAGTATGTCGAAGCCTATCCCCTAACAACTAAAGAAACGGTGGCGGTTGCTACTGCATTTGTAAACAACTTCATTCTACGCTACGGCATACCTAGTGAGATCGTTACCGATCGAGGGACGGAATTTATTTCAGCTACCATGCAAGAAGTGTGCAAACTCTTAAAAATTACACACTTAACCTCAACCGCTTATCATCATCAAACTATAGGTGCGTTAGAAAATAGTCATAAAAATCTAATTTCCTTTTTACGTATTCAAACAAACAACGCGCCCCAAAATTGGAGTACATGGTTACCTTATTGGTCTTTTGCTTTCAATACCACTGTACACAGTGAAACTAAATATAGCCCATTTGAACTTGTTTTTGGCAAATTATGTAGTATACCGACACATCTAACAGATACTTTAGACCCATTATATAACCATAACGATTACCCATGCGAATTAAAATATAGGATTCAAAAGTCGCAATTAGATGCTAAGACAAATCTTTGTAAAAGTAAAGAGGTAAGAAAATACAGATACGACACTGATGTAAACACTGTAAAATATGCAGAAGGCGATTTAATTTTGGTAAAAAATGAAGCTCGCGCCAATAAATTGGACCCTTTATATTTAGGCCCATATAAGGTAGTTAAGGATATACAACCAAATGTAATCATTTTAGATAATAAAAATAAGCAAAATATATTGCACAAAAATAGGACTAAGCCATATGTTTCCTAAAAAAAAAAAAACACACTCTCTATTATGTATTTTTTTTTTAATGAAGAGGGGGCGTGTGGTGTATGTGTATCTATAGATATATATGTCATGTATCATCCATGTATTGAGTAGTCTGTAAGTTGAGTTTGAACAATAAACACATGTAATCGAGCTCCGTATTTTATTGTTATTCCGCCAACCGTACAGTACAACCCTTGTATTACAAGTGCGCGAACTGTCAAATCGTGTGGGTTATCATGGAAACACACTTGTAATACAAGGCTTGTATACCTTTCGAGAAACGGGCCACTGTTCGATGAGAAAGCATGTCGCACGGAAAATTTTCTCTGTGATGGAAGGAAATTGTGCTACGAAATTACTTTTATATTATATTAATGTTATATAATATTTAAAACATGTGCTTTATGTCTGTTGTAAAAACAGTGTATATAGGCTAATGCAAGTGTAATTGTTTGTATATTACATCTATGCAATATTAAATTTATTTTAGCAGCCACCCTATTCGTTATGCTTTTATTACATTTCGACAATAACGCGTGAATGTGCATATCAATCATCGACGCTTTATATACGAGCGATAAATTAAAATGCCAACGATCAGTGACGTCCATGAAATAGTTATTTGTTATACAAGGGTGCAAAGTTGTATTTTAACGCCGAGTGTGGAATTGAAAAACGAGCAAGTGAAAGGATTCTATAGAATCCTGAACTTGCAAGTTTTTTAACACACGAGAAGTAAAATACATTTTCACCCGAGTGTAACACAAAACTTTTCCCCTCAATATAGCGAGGAAAGTTAATTCGAACGCAAATTACTTTACCCGCTAAAAATGCGTTTATCACTGCTTCCAGTAGTTCCACAGGTGGTCAATCATCTTTATTACTAGATTCACCTACTTTTATCAATTTTAAAGCAGTCAATTCGACTTTATTCAAGGTCAAATTACTTTACCCGCTAGTGGATAAAATGCGTTTTTACCCGCTGGTATTAAAGGACAAAACACGTGTTTCCGAGCTAGTGAGGAGAAAAATACATTTGCACCCGTGTGTACTTAACACAAAACTTTTCCCCTAAGAAAGCACAACGCAAAAAACGCGTTTGTCAAGTGCTTCCAGTAGTTCCACAGGTGGTAAAACCCACTTCTATCACTTTTAAAGCAGAAAATTTGGCTACATTCAAGGTCAAATTACTTTACCTACTAGTGGATAAAATGCGTTTTTACCCGCTGGTATTAAGAGGATACGGTAGCGAAAATGCTAAAATGGAAAGGAGCCCCCCTTTCAACTTGGGAATTTTAGTACAAGTGACATCGAAAAAAAATTGCCCATTATGAACAACTCAGTCAAAAGATATTTCAAAAAAATCTTTAAAATCGAGGTTCCGCTCTCGACTGTTTCCTCCTTCAAAACTTAATCAATCGGAACGAAATTTGAGAATCTGAATAACAATGAAATAATCTCTGTCGGACCGTTTGGTTAATTGTTACCATCTTGAGTAGCACACCTTTCTTTGCGCAACAATGAAATAGGCCGTTTTTGGAATTTTTTGATTGGCTCTAGAATCTTTAAAAAGCAGAATATCAAAAAAAATCAAAACGGTCCGACACAGATAAAAATAATAACAATCTGTGTTGAAAAAATCATTGCTCTATCTTCAAAAACCAGGGAGGAAATAGTCGAGAGCGTTTGTATGGAGAATTGACCCCTACCGTATCGTCTTAAAGTACAAAACACGTGTTTCCGAGCTAGTGAGGGGAAAATTGTTTTTCGTCATAGGGTCAAACGGACAAAAGCAGCCTGTATATTTCGCTCTACTTAAGTAAGGTACAGCGGGACAAATCTCGACTGGGGGCAATTGTAATTGTAACTAATCCATTTTTTTCTACACTATGATGTTGAGTTCTACATGTATGCACTGAACACGCCTACCGTATATAACCGGTGGACTCTCTATTTAATGAAAAAAATGGACTAGTTAAGTACATTTCCCCCCAGCCGCGATTTGTCCCGCTGGTGCAGGTTGATTTTGTTCATTTGTCTATATTTTGGATATCTGTTTTCCTGGATTTAGTGGACAGCTTTTACTATTTCCTATAATAATTTTCCCTTTCCATCCCATCCCATTTTTTTTTACAGTGCCTACATAATAATGGTGTTTTCTTCTGCATTTCTTCGCAAAGTAATACCTACATGACTTATCAGATTGAAACTTCAAAGCGTCATATATTATGTACTGTATGGGTCAAAAAGATTTAGTAAAAACGTCACTTCTGTGGACAATATTATAAAAGTTAACGACTCTGGTACATTCGTATCCCGTTTTTCCTATTTGAGTGTCAAGAACTAAAAAAATGTTTCCCGTCATTAGAATGTCGTCTAAAAATTAGCACTAGATTTTCTTAACTTTTGTAATGTCCACAAGAGAGATATAACCAATTACCCATACATTAAAATCTGTTTGACCCGTATATAAAACATTGTACGATACACATGAGAAAAGGTAATTCGTAACTCGTATTTATTTAAAATCTCTTCCGTGTTTTAATTTATCGTTTCGATTTTCCTCCTTTCCTCACTAGTATTACTTTGTTAATTAGTTTTGATTCAGATAACATAAAAATAATACATAGATTTTTAAGGGTTTCCCCAAACCTATCGACGCCCAACTAACTTCCCCAAATCCAATCTAGCCGACCATAAATCTCTCGTTAGTATGAATTAAGAGTATTAAGATGCTTACGAGTTGTCATCGCTGAACGCATCCGTAATACCGTAATACACATGCATGTTCATATTCAATCAATCAATCAATCAATATATTTATTTCGATTTTTTAAAAACCATGTTTTAAAAGTAACTTAATACCTATAAACTATATATATAAATAAATTTAATAACGACGTGGAGTGGAGATTGACGGCGCGTGCAGCCGGACCCACCTTGCAAACAAAGGCGAGTCCCAGCGCTGCGCCAGCACACTTAGAATACTGTTTGGGCTGTCACGGAGACGACTGAGCAGTGACGCGCACCTTTTTCTAACTATTGCGTCAAAACCATCAGTGCGCGCCTCAGCAAGCATAGTTGACGCACTACAGTACCGCGGCCGCCCAAACAACACCCTAAAGTCCCTAAACGCGTTATTATATTGCACACGCAGTGCGCTGTATGCCCATTGCGTAAAATTGACCCACAGATTGCACGTGTAGAATGTTATGCTTTAAAAAGCGTTAGCTTTATTGCATTTTCACATTATCCGATCCGATATTGGATGTCGGACCGATATCCCATATATTTACGCCGCCATCTTTGATTTTTTCCTTTGAAATCCTTGAGACTTCCGATTTCGGATCGGATAATATGAAAACGCACTTACTGCTGCTTTATATTAACGAACGAGCGATTTTTGGTCGGCGAACGCCGATTCCGCGTCGAGAAGTTTGGGGAGACCCTAACGCGTTATGTATATTCCTGAGCTTCCTTGTTGATCTATAACATTACATGATATTGTATTGTATTTATTATGTGATTTCTTATGTACCTACATATGTAAAGTTTTAGTAGTATCACCACCCACAATATCTCTGCTTTGCCTAAAGGTTGACTGGTAGAGAATGTTGTCTGTCATTAAGTCCGCCCTTTGTACTATAAGTTTTTATTTCTTTGTGTACAATAAAGATTAAATAAATAAATAAATTACAAACTCGTCAAGAGATCTAAACCTACAACAAAGCCGCGATTGTCTGAAACGGGACTCTAACCGAAGTGTGTGGGTGTAATGACGTCATTGTGCGCCTTGGAGATTGCATCGATGCATTTCCATCGGGCGGAACAGTTGCCCTTAGAGAGGTGCCACATTGTCCTATCTTCTATCTTCTGTAGGGTTCACATTCAACAGGCTTTTACGGCTTCAGTGGCACTGTCACAGAACAAAAAATACTATTCCTACATGTACATTGTACATCAGCTGCCAAAGTGCATGGAGAAATTATGACTGAATTCATTGATAAATTCGGCACGCACTTTTTTTTAATATTACATCGGTGGCAAACAAGCATATGGTCCGCCTGATGAAAAGCTGTCACCGTAACCTATGAACGCCTGCAAGTCAAGGAGTGTCACATGCGCGTTGCCAACCCATTAGAGGCTTGTACACTCCCTTTTGCTGTGTTAAGTACACAGCAAAAAATAATGTACAAGTTCCAAGGAGGGTTCGGGTTGCCGACGACTCAAAAGACAATAGACGGAACAAATTAGTTCCGTAGATCCTTCCGTCACCAGCACACCGCACCCTCGTTGAGCTCTGGCAGCCTTATTAACCGGCAGGAACACAACACTATGAGTAGGGTCTAGTGCTATTTGGCTGCGGTCTTCTGTAAGGCGGAAGTACTTCCCCAGCCCAGTTGGTTGTTAATTTTGCAGCTGATTGATGACTATTGCGATCTTCTTGACAGCCCGATCGTCTCTCATTCTATTAGGCAAATGGCTATGACCATACCAATGATATTGGGTTTTTACTAATCATGTTTTTTTATGAACTCACCTTGGCAGAATAAAATCGCTTTAGAGGTGTTTGTAATAAAATCGTAATACTGTAATAATAATAAAAATACGGTATATATGTATTTGCGTATAATTAGATAATGTCATCGCTCATGGTTTCATATGCAAAGTCCGTACTTATCAATATAGCATGAAAACCATACAGTTATTGTTAAAACACTATCAGCCTCCCATGCATTAACGACCAATCAGCAACCAGTGTGCGTAGCCGAATGCACAAACGCTCACGCAACGCTCACGGTAATATCTCTTTCGTAGCTATCTATCTCTATCGCTCTTGCGTATTGGCGCGACAGAGCCAGACTACATTTCTGCGGCGTTTCGCGTTGCA
Organism: Leguminivora glycinivorella; assembly: GCF_023078275.1. NCBI lineage: Eukaryota > Metazoa > Arthropoda > Insecta > Lepidoptera > Tortricidae > Leguminivora > Leguminivora glycinivorella. The sequence continues at coordinate 6,230,041 of NC_062991.1, read as the reverse complement.
GAAATGCACGTTGCGGCTACGGGGCCTGCCGACCTAAGACGAAATGACAATCATTGACGCTAGACACCGACTATTATATATTCTGTGACATCGATCGAAACGTAGTCTGGTTCTGTCGCGCGAACACGGAAGAGAGATAGAGACAGCTATACTCTGTACTATTAGGTACCTATTTAAAAGAACGTAAAAAATAATTCTTACATTTCGGGTAGTTACAACATTTGTCGGTTAAGTAACGCACCAAATACAAAAACCAAGCGGATCTGTCACTGAGCGACTTGTCTTTATTGTCCCTCTTATTTGATCGTGTTTGTTTTCATGTTACCCTCAACTGGCATAAGGTGCCTTTTGAGGGTAGATTTTGTTTACATATATTTAAATACCTAAAGATACAGACTATAGCTACGATATAGCTATTTGTTATACAAGGGGGCAAAGTTGTATTTTAACGCCGAGTGTGGAATTGAAAAACGAGCAAGTGTAAGGATTCTATAGTTGAACCCCGAGCGAAGCGAGTGGTTCAAGAATAGAATCTTGAACTTGCGAGTTTTTTAACACACGAGAAGTAAAATACATTTGCACCCGAGTGTAACACAAAACTTTTCCCCTCACTACAGCGAGGAAACTACAACGCAAAAAAATGCGTTTATCACTGCTTCCAGTAGTTCCCCAGGTGGTAAATCATCCTTATTACTAGATTCACCTACTTTTATCAATTTTAAAGCAGTTAATTTGACTTTATTAAAGGTCAAATTACTTTACCCACTAGTGGATAAAATGCGTTTTTACCCGCTGGTATTAAAGGACAAAACACGTGTTTCCGAGCTAGTGAGGGGAAAACGATATTATGGTGAGCATTTGTCCATTTGGCTACGTATCCTGACGCTATCGGCCACGTTATTTAATTGGATTTCAATAATGGATGCACTTTACTCATGCCTCGGGCTTTACATTGATTATTTGTTTATATAGATTTAATGGGGCACTCTGCTGCCCACCACATATTCGTAACAGCCGTGGGGTATTTCACTCGATTTAAATCGCACAATCATTTAAATCAAACTAATTTCTTAACCCCGTACCACAATATAATGAAAAGTACCTACTATCGTACAGTATGGCCACTCCCGCTCCCCGCTGAAAGTGCCGCCCACCCCTCGGTTACCACACAGTTACCGCCTGTCAAAAACGCGAACAGTCGACCTGTCATATTTCACTCATACAAGCATAGTACGCGTTCTCCTACACGATCTAAGACTGTGTGCTAGGAATGCGCCTCTTTCAATATATTTGATCGCCAGTGTCCGAGGTGTGCCCGAATCCAGCTTTATCATGCGAACGGCTAAGGAGTGGAACTCACTTCCTGCATGTCTATTTTCAACCCACTATAATTTGGATCTTTTTAAATCAAGAGTGAATAGACATTTTTTGGGTAAACATGCTTCATCCTAGACTGCATCGGCACTTTCCATCAGGTGAGATTGTGGTCAAATGGTTTACCTGTTCCTCATAAAAAAAAAAGAACCCAGCAAATTTTTGTGACGTCTCGCGTCTTTACTAAAGCCTGACCAAAAATATATGACTACGCGCCATGTTGCGGAATCCCATAAGAACTATTTGTCTTCATACTATACTGCACTGTCACCCCATACATCGAAATAACAGCGCCCTCCTGACAATAGTCATATATTTCATATTCCCGATATAAGTAAACTAGCTTTTGCCCGCAGCTTCGCTCGCGTTAGAAAGAGACAAAAAGTAGCCTATGTCACTCTCCATCCCTTCAACTATCTCCACTTCAACAATTAGTCGCTCCGTTTTGCCGTGAAAGGCGGACAAACAAACAGTTACACACACTTTCCCATTTATAATATTAGTATGAATTCCCTTAAAGATCCTGTATTTTGCAATACCTCATCAGAAAAGTAATTTACGTACGCTATCGAGGTAACTCTATTTCGTGGAACTGTATATCCCATTATCGGGAAATTGTAACTCGGTCCGGATCAATGTGTGTGATGTGAACGTGTTCCGATGTGTTTCCATTATAAATAGATTGTAATAGGTATTATACACTATACACCACGGTGTAACATGAGAAAACCGAATCATTTTAATAGTTATTTTCCCCTCACTAGCTCGGAAACACGTGTTTTGTTCTTTAATACCAGCGGGTAAAAACGCATTTTATCCACTAGTGGGTAAAGTAATTTGACCTTGAATAAAGTCAAATTAACTGCTTTAAAATTGATAAAAGTAGGTGAATCTAGTAATAAAGATGATTTACCACCTGTGGAACTACTGGAAGCAGTGATAAACGCATTTTTTGCGCCCCCTTGTATAACAAATAACTATTTCCCCTCACTAGCTCGGAAACACGTGTTTTGTCCTTTAATACCAGCGGGTAAAAACGCATTTTATCCACTAGTGGGTAAAGTAATTTGACCTTGAATAAAGTCAAATTAACTGCTTTAAAATTGATAAAAGCAGGTGAATCTAGTAATAAAGATGATTTACCACCTGTGGAACTACTGGAAGCAGAGATAAACGCATTTTTGCGTTGTAGTTTCCTCGCTATAGTGAGGGGAAAAGTTTTGTGTTACTCGCTTCGCTCGTGGTTCAACTATAGAATCCTTTCACTTGCTCGTTTTTCAATTCCACACTCGTCGTTAAAATACAACTTTGCCCCCTTGTATAACAAATAACTATTGTTATACTAGGGGGCAAAGTTGTATTTTAACGACGAGTGTGGAATTGAAAAACGAGCAAGTGAAAGGATTCTATAGTTGAACCAAGAGCGAAGAGAGTGGTTCGAGATGTCACACTTGTTAGTAGTATAGATATTTTGTACACAATGTATATTTTAAATGTACCTATTACCTTGTGTGATGAATAAATGATTATCTATATATCTATCTATCTATGACATTCCCGAAGGCTCGTAGTGCGCTCTAACCACACAAGACCACACCAAAAAGGTGTACAGACAGATAAACAAACTTACTTTAGAATGTAAAAAATAATGTGTATGATAACGTGTGAACCAAGTTTAACTAACCTAACCACAAAATTAAAATTTTGAAAAAATCCCCGACAGCGACATAGTAGACCGATTTTCATGAAAGATGGCTAAGAACACTCCCGACTAACTCAGCTTTCAGACAAAAAAAAAACTAAATCTAAATCGGTTCATCCGTTCGGGAGCTACGATGCCGCAGACAGATATACACACAGACAGACAGACAAACAGACAGACAGACACGTCTAACTTATAACACCCCGTCGTTTTTGCGTCGGGGGTTAAAAACAATGACGTTAGGAAGGGCATAGCGAATGATATTCTGCTTTATGTGGTTAGGGCACAGCACAGCGGATATCATCTCGCTCGAATCTAGAGCAGAGCCCAACTGGGGAAGTACCTCCGCCTTACAGAAGACCACAGCTAAATAGCACTAACCTCTAGACCTTAATCATAGTGTTGTGTTCTTGCCGGTGAGTAAGGCTGCCAGAGCTCAACGAGGGTGCGGTGCGCTGGTGACGGAAGGATCTACGGCGTCATTAGGTGACGGTTGCCGCTTTCCATCAGGCGGACCGTATGCTTGTTTGCCACTGACGTAGTATAAAAAAAGCTTAAAAACAATAAAAAAGTATGTCAATAAATACTTAATAGGTACCAAGAAAATTGTTTGACCCAAAAACTCATTAAAAAATATTAGGGCCAAGAAGATACGGCCTTACTAATGTATGTAACTTTTTAAATCGTACGAAAGTACAAATTCTTTTTATATTTGCTCAAGTTCTCAGACTTTACACATCTTATTTTTACTTACAATAAGCGAGTCTTTGATGTCAAGCGATAGCAATTTTATCGTGACGTAAATGACCTAAAACGGGTCGTGTTTTGATATCTTTGGTCTCAAAGGAGCATTTTTTTATCATTTACTCACCTACTTTATCATTAAAATATATCTACATAACTGTATTTTTGCAAACACTATGCACTGAATAATGATGAATGGTGGAAGCTAATAATCCTTCACCGTGCCTCAAACTGGCTTGTCTCCATGACTTATAACGACCGCTCTGGACCAGTGGTTAGTGAACCTGCCTGCTAAACGGCGGTCCTGGGTTCGAATCCCGTTAAGGCACTGGTCCTACCACGAGCTAGTAATCTATGAGCTGTCGGCTATAAAAACGAACAAAAGATGAGCATTCCCGTGCAAATAAAAGAGACACTGTGATATTGATAGCTCACCGCTGGGCGAGTAACTATAAACATCGCCGTGTAACTGTACATAACCGTTAAATTACGGTAAATATTTATACAGAAAGTGTCCATAACTCTGGAACTAAAGAATACCATCATCCACACAAATAAAATGTTCTGACTAGGATTCGAACCCAAAACATCGTAGCAGAATTACTAACGACTGAGTTGAGATGCTAAAAATATAATTTAAAAAAAGAATCCCAGTCTCAATGAGACACTGTTTACTCGCGGGTGCTCCGAATCCGTAGTTATATTAGAATAGTCCCTTCGGCCAAATTTAGCCTTCTCGCAATTTGTATAAATAGCTTGTACAGATCTTCTGCGGAAAGCAGAATCGAAACTTGATTTCAAACAGGAGTTCAGAGTCATTTGTTTTTCTGCGACAAACATTTTTCAATGGTTTTGGACTGTTTTTATAATAAAAATGTTATAATTATTTAACCATAATATATGTATATTTCACACAGACCACAAATGGCCCTAATGGTTAGTACTTATACATTATTGAATATTTTAAAGCTAATTGTTAGTATAACATTAAACATAAAGTAGACAACACAACAATACAGCAATAAGTACACATTACAGCAATAAAACACTCACCTAGTGGCGGTCATGACACACTCAAAATGCGCTATAGGTGTGTCATATTGGCTGGCTATAGTAGCCAGGATGGGGGCTATATCTAATAGCTAATGTTTGTTGCAGGTTCCGGTACCAGTACCCTTCAGTGCCCCGTGAGGCGTTCGGCAGAGTGGTGACCAAAGCGCCGCCGAACGTCGTCCGCACGCCGGACTATGATGAGGTCAGCATGTTATGTACTATCCCCTTAACCTGCTAATCTTATCTTATACTTTTAAACGAGCAATTCTTGTATATTTATTTATTTATTTATTTATTTATTTATATATATATTTATTTACACTGACGATCTCGGAAACCGCTCTAACGATTTCGCAGAAATTTGTTATGTGGGGGTTTTTGGGGTGAAAAATCGGTCTAACTTATCCTTAGGTCCCGGAAAACGCGAATTTTCGAGTTTTCATGCGTTTTCCTTCGCGCGCCATCTCGTGTGCAGTAGTTGTACTGTTAAGACAGAATTCTTTCGGTCGATGTAAGTACTATTTATTGCAAACACTAGATGGCGACACAGGTCAAGGCTAAAACGAATAGAAAATACACTATTTGAGTTTTTGTGGCGAAATGCGCGCCATCTCGTGTGGAGTAGTTGTGTTGTTAAGGCTGAGAATTCTTTCGCTCGATGTAGGTACTATTCATTTTTGAACTAGATGGCGACACATGTCAAGGATACGAAACAGAACCGAGCGAAGCTCGGTTGCCCAGATATTAGTAGTAATAGTAACTAGTTAACAATGCCCTGTGAGCAGTTCGGCAGAGTGGTGCCGCCGGACCACGCCGGACTGTGATGAAGTCAGCCAGTATATTAAATACCGTCACCAGAAACCGGAATGGAAGACGCTACAGTAGCGAAAATGCTAAAATGAAAAGCAGCTCCCCTTTCAATTTATGAATTTTAGTTTAATATATTATTTATAATAATATATAATTATTATTTCCAATAAGGTCTAGTTACCCTTCGGGTTGGAAGGTCAGATGGCAGTCGCTTTCGTAAAACTAGTGCCTAATCTTGGAATTTAGTTGTCAGAGCGGACCTTAGTATTATTAACTAGATTTATCGAAAAACAATTGTCCGTTAAGAACTGTTATAAGATATTGCGAAAAAACTCTTTAAAATCGAGGTTCCGCTCTCAACTGTTTCCTCCTTCAAAACTTAATCAATCGTAACGACATTTGAGAATATGAATAATAATGAAATGATCTGTGTCGGACCGTTTAGTTTTTTTGGCTAATTGTCACCAATTTTGAATACCGCGCCTTTTTCTACGCCATAATCAATTAACGCTGTTTTTGGAAATGTTTGATAGGCTCTAGCGTCTTTAAAAATAAGAATATCAAAAAAATCAAAACGGTCCGACACAGATAAAAAGCATTATTTTATAAGCGATTACTAACAATAATGAGATCAATGTTATCTTTATGAAATAAATAAATATTATTATATTATTATTATTAAAAATGATAATAATCTGTGTTGAAAAAATCATTGCTCTATCTTCAAAAACCAGGAAGGAAATAGTAGAGAGCGTTTGTGTGGAGAATTGACCCCTCCTGTATCGTCTTAAAGATGTAAAATTTTAAGGAAAATATCTCAGTCCGAGCTTTAATTATCGCCTGCCACCGAACACCAGGCATCCCTTTATAGTGCTTTGTAAAATGCTTACGACTCTGCGTGGACTCATTTCATTTCATTTATTTGCCATAAATTGTATGTTTACATAAGATGGTACATTTTTAATACTTACGCCTTTGCGTAGTAGCAAAGGGGGTCTTAAGAAAACCCAAATAAGTACAGTACATGGACAGATTCAACAAAAACCGTCTCAAGTAATTTAATCTCATCAAAGTGTAATTCTTCAAAAAACGTTAAATTAACTTGCCGCCTTCAAGTTACATAGTAAATCCGTAAAGAGCTTGCTTGAATAGTAAATTAATTTTCCATGAAAACTTCTGTGGAACAAGGGTCGCTCGTCGCTCGTGAAGTATTTGAGCTTGTCAATACTATGTAAGTATTTATTAGTTTTCCTCGCTGCGTGGGCGTTTCTCGTTCGATTAATAAAATTTATCGGCGAAGTTTATTGGCTGCTTCGCTGCTTCGCTGGGTACTTGACACATGTTGAATGCTAGCTTATTCCCGCGGCTTCGCCCACGTAGTAATCTATATTCCCATGCAAACCCCCTCTGTGCCAAATTTGGAATCTCTAGGACCAGCGGTTTCGCTGTGCGTTGATAAATATGTGTCAGTCAGTCAGTTTCTTCTTTTATATATTTAAGATAAGGTATAAAAAAAAAGTAAGCGTAAATATATTCTTTCTTCAATCTTTTTCTTTATTTCCGTTAATTTCCATACTCTGTTAGTGATATAATAATTAATTGTCAATAATTAGTAATAATAAACAACCTTCCCTTAAATTTACCGGAAATATAAAACACACAGTGCATATATGGATAATTATGTTATATATATTAATTATATTATATTAGACGACCGGTCTGGCTCAGTCGGTAGTGACCCTGCCTGCTAAGCCGCAGTCCTGGGTGCGAATCCCGGTAAGGGCATTTATTTGTGTGATAAGCACGGATATTTGTTCCTGAGTCATGGATGTTTTCTATGTATATTACCAAGAAGACTGTCGGGTACACCGCTCGTATGTATTTATCTATTTAAGTATGTATATCGTCACTTAGCACCCATAGTACAAGCTTTGCTTAGTTTGGGGCTAAGTTGATCCTGTAAGGTGTCCCCAATATTTTTTAAATAAATATGACTAAATAAATAAATTTTATTTATTTTTATTTATAACGATTACAATGTCAGATGACTAGTACCTCGCCAAATTAGATAATATTTATTATCATATAAAAAAATGTTTGAATTACAAAATTAAACTCTTTTCGGAATTTGAATTTTGTGCAGTATCAGTTTGGGCTCGTGAATACTTTGAGTTTTCAGAATACTATTAAGAATCAGTGCCACATTAATAAATACTAGGAAAAATCAAAAAGAAATCATGCTTTAATTTATAAAATAAAATAAAAAGAAGTCCTACGGTCCTAGGAAAGCGTTTGAAGCGCTTTTTATTATTTTAAATACATGAAATTAAATTATATGAAAGACATACATACTTAGTTCATTTATTTAAGATAATAGTTTCAAAAATAAGTAAAATAACATTTCAAAATTATTAAATGAACTAAAATTAAAATAAGATATAAAGTATATTATTTAGATTATTAATAGAATAAAAATATAATTTAAGTAAATAACAATTATAAAATTAAAATTTAAAAATTATTAAATTGAACTAAAATATGCTATAAAGTTATTTCATATAAAAAAAAATATAATAAATACAAAAATAAATTTCCTATTACAAAAAAAGACAAAAAATAAATCTTGCGACCTTGCCAGGATTCGAACCTGGAATCTTCTGATCCGTAGTCAGACGCGTTATCCGTTGCGCCACAAGGCCGGTTGTGAGTGGTGTTGAAAATGAAGGTTACGTTCGCAAGATAACATTCCCCGTTTATATTTATATTCAATGTAACATACATGTATTATTTAACTTTTATTAACAAACTAAGGCCTGATTTAGACGGCGTGCGAACTCGCATGCGATTTTAGTTACATTGCGGGCTGTTGAGAGTACATACAATTTTGCACAGGCCAACAAATACCGCAATGTAATAAAACTCGTATGCGAGTTCTCGTACCGTCTAAATGGGCCCAAACACGATCATCAGTGATTTTTTTTAACACTTATCACATCTTCTTAAATACTTACGCTTAACTATTGCTTTTAATTAACTCTAGTACCTCCAGTTTATTTAAATCTTAAATACAGTCGTCAGTCACGTATCGGAACAGTCAACGTGCTTACAAATATCTAAACACGCTATTATTTTCAAGGCGTGTTTAGATATTTCTGAGCGCCCCGGCCGCTCCGATATATCTGATGGTGATTGTATACTTTATTTTTTAATGGCTTCCTAATGATATGCCAGTGTCATGTCGATTTTTAAATCAATTTAATAAATTTTGCCGAAGTATTATGACTTTGATTATGACATAGGTACCTACAATTTACACGTAGCTATCAATCCATTTTGATAAATTTGATCAATTCTAAAATTTCAATGGTTAGTTAGAGTTAGATAACAACGAAACACAAATACTGGATTATAGTAATACTAGCTTTTGCCCGCGGTTTCGCTCGCGTTAAATTCGAAAATTGCCGAATGCTCCTTACAAACTATCACCTCCCATTTTAGGGAAGTGGGGGATTAGAAAGAGACAAAAAGTCACCTATGTTTTGCCATGAAAAACGGACAAACAAACAGACACACACACTTTCTCATTTATAATATTAGTATGGATTCGATATTGAGAAGAAATGGAAAGCAAAAAATAGTATTTACATGATATACACCGTGTTTTTTTTTTGTTTTCCGTTAAATTCGACACGTTGTTAGGTTTATTATCAGGAACCACCCTGTATTTTTAGTTAAATTCACAAAAAAAAAATTTCATCGTTTTCATACATAATAAATGAATTAATCAGTGTGAGGGACCCTTAAGGATAAAATTCAATTTAGTGTTAAGTCATTGACGGATATGTCAAAAAAAATAACATTGGGAAGTGGTAAAGGCTGTCACACACGTGTTCAGTAAACATTTTTATTTTTTTTAATAACTCGGTAACCGTAAGACATTAGTTTCTTAGAGAAATTAATTGTATTTGCTGATCTAAAGAACCTTCCCTTAAAGTTAACGAAATTCAATTAAAACACGGTGTATAAAAATAAAATTTAAAATTTTAAGTTCTCGTTATATTTATTTTAGGAACAACTAGGTATGTCAACGTTCTATCCAGCTATGAGCTAACAGTTTAAAAATAAATGCCATACTTACATGTGCAAAACAGATACGCAGCATTAAAATAAACGAAGCTTTCATTCAAAGAATAAAACCGATTTGAATTCCGCTTCAAAGCGCTCTTTGGCAGAACAAATTGCTACAGAAACTTAATAATGGAAAAAAAATCGCAACACGATACTTGTCTTTGAAGTGATTTCTTTGTTTCGCTCGCTCGTTACGAGTTTCCGAACGCGCCTCGGCTATTTATACGCTTTTGTAGCCGACATTTTGAAATAATTGATTTACTTTTATTCTTTTATAAATCTGGTTTATTACTTTAATGGTTTTAAATTTCATTGTTTTTAATAATAAGTAATTGGAATTTGGTACAATATGATATAATAGACAACCTAGGTAAATTGAAAGACTGTCCAAATTTCTTAATTTTCGTAATTTAGAAGGTCTATATTCAAATAATTTATTTATTGAGCTTAATTAATACCTACTACTTACAGTATACACCCTGTTTTTATTGAATTCCGTTAACTTTAAGGGACGATTCTTTAGTTCAAATACAATCAATTTCTCTAAGAAACTAGCATCCTAACTCTTACGGTTAATGAATTATTTAAAAAAATAATTTAATTACTGTGTGTGGCATCCCTTACCACTTCCTAATGTTATTTGTTTTGACATGTGCCGTCAAACAATTGACAATGACTTTAATGGGGTTATTTATTTACACCAAAGTACCTAATAATCTATTCACTATTCACTACTATTCAGCCTACGAAATTTATTACGGAATACGATATTAACTTACTTACTTGTTAGAGGGCGAAATATCTAGGCGAATTTTGTGAATTCTCAGAAAATTACTAAATATCTTATTATACACCGTGTTTTTTTTTGTTTTCCGTTAAATTCGACATGTCGTTAGGTTCGTTATCAGGAACCATCCTGTATATCACTTTGAGTTAAATTCGCTTAAAAAAAAAAATTTTTTCATCGTTTTCATACATCATGAAACTTTATATTTTAGCACTTGATAAGAAATCATTAAACATATATTTAAAGTCACATATAGGTCGAACGCGATTAATTAACATTATTTCAGCAATTCCCGTCAACTTTGTACAATGCCACGTCAGCAAATTTTAATTGATCCTATTTTGTTACCAACATTTAGTAATATAATTCGACTTTCGTAAGATATATACAGGATAATTGTTATAATTAAGAAAATATAGATACTAGAGAACCTTAATGACGAAATAAAACTAAATAAAATCTCAATTAATCAACAAAATCTTGGTAACAAAATAGGAATTAATAAAAACAAATTTAACTTTTCCCTTAATTTTTGTACAAAGTTGACGGGAATTGCAGATTTTTACCTTTAAAATAAACATGGTGGGAAATAAGAGTAATTCCCGAAAAGTTTGTACATTTGGATCACGTCTCCGATTTTGATAAAAATTGGTAGGCTGATAGAGTCCATGATTCTGAGCAAGATCCACTAGGTTTCCCAAAATGTCCCAAGTAGTTTGTATGAAACCTTCCTTTTTTGTTACCAGATTTCTATACATTTTCGGTAACAAAAAAGGAAAGTTTCATACAAACTGCTTGGGACATTTTGGGAAACCTAGTGGATCATGTTCAGCATCATGGACTCTATCATCCTACCAATTTTTATCAAAATCAGAGACGTGATCCAAATGTACAAACTTTTCGGGAATTGCTGATAAACATTAACTAAAAGCGGGTAGATTATATTTATTTGTCTACCCCGAACATTTATATAAATTAATATCGGGTAGTTTTGTGTTGTTTACATCTCCGGTGACATTTTGCTGGGACGTCAGTCTTCCGCGACCACGGCCAGTGCAACCTGGCCGAAACGTTGGGAAAAAAGGTAAAAATAATGTTAATTAATCGCGTTCGACCTGTATGTGACTTTAAATATGTGTACAAAGCGCGAGAACTTAAAGTGTTATATCATTAAACATCTTGATAAGGGATAGGGATAGCGATAGGGATAGCGATAGGGAAAGCGATAGGGATAGCGATAGGGATAGCGATAGCGATAGCGATAGCGTTAGCGATACGGATACGGATACGGATAATATGGGTATCGTTAGAGGGATACGGATAATCGGTCGGCGGTCTCTTACAATCAATGTGCTCTAAGACGATCGTTGTTTGCGATAAGTATAAGCAAAATGTAAAAAAATTGTAAGGGATAATAGAAAAAAGTACTTTTTACCCACCGATCATAGTGTCTAAATACGGGCTATGTGGGATGTTTATAAAGGTTTCCCCAGCGTATATAGAATTACCTACGCTGTGGTCGATGTGTAATATAAATATTTCTACAATCATTGCAAGCAAAAGTATTATGTGCAATCGAAATAATCGCAGATAAATATACCTACAGAGAAACCTACGGTCCCTACGGATCCAAATGAAAATCTTAATGAATACTTTTATTACGCGGGCGAAGCCGCGGGTAAAAGCTAGTACATAATAAATGAATTAATTAGTGTGAGAGACCTTTATTAGGAATAATATTCAAGTTAGTGTCAAGTGATTAACGGCACATGTCAAAACAAATAACATTGGGAAGTGGTAAAGGCTGTCACACACGTGTTCAGTAATTATTGTAGTGTATAGGTGTCTCGAGTACATATGGCAGTCGGTGTCCGAGCGAGATAGAGGACGGACGTGCGGTGTGTATTGGCGAGCCAACCCAATGTATATAGCATAATAGCGTGACATTACAAGTGGCGACGAGGATAAAAGCAAGTACTTACCACGTGAATCTAGTATTCGGAAAAGATGGGATAGAAACATAAGTAACATAACCTATAAAATTGAGTAACGATCCGCCATGATGCACCGTTATCTTTTTGTAAACAGGTTTGGTTACCTGCCGTTTTAAATTACTGGCATTCTTAGTAGTTTCGGAACGTAATGAAGCTAAATGAAAGTGTTCATTAAATACTACAAAGCGAAATGATTATAACGGCAGTTTTTCAAGAATTAAGTCAAAACCAAATAAAAATAAATGAAATGTTATTTCTTTCAACCGCGCGAATATAAACCTTAAGCAGGTAACCGAACGATGCAATTAATAAAACGTTTGAGGTAATTGTCAACATACGGCCAGCCTTCCTAGATTGTCATGCCTATACAGGTGTTGGTGTGTGGCTCCTACCTACCTAGTAAACGGTTTGGTTACCTAGATTGCAAAATGTTTTTAGGTACCAAAATGTTATTTGAGTTTATGTGTAGTGGGTTTATAAAATTGATTTATTACATAAATCACAGCCCGGAATCATTACAATAATTTCCGTCCAACCAAAAGAAATGATATTTATTTTTAATTAGTGAAGTTACCATCTACCTGTTGGTTGGTTTAATACACAAAATTATGTGATGTTGCTAAATTTATGAATGGTTAAGCTATTTACCTAAATAAGGCATTTACTTGAATGATAAAATGTTGTACAGCCATCACACTTAAATGTCCTATGGTAGCATTAGTCTATGTTTGAGAGTAAGGTGAAAACCAAAACAAACTAGATAAATACTTACCTAAGTAATTAAGTATACTTACTTACATGGGTGAATTTACGTAAAAGTGACGTAAGTCACGACTTCATTAAGTGGTTATTTGAACTACAGCTGCAAATGAAAGGATCTATGCATATGTCGGGAAAGTAACACTTATATAGAGATAGATTATCACTTGAACGTGAATCTTGAATTGATTGAACATGCCATAAAATCGTGACTAATACTCTTGTCGCGGATTGACTTACGTAAACATTCCTAACGCCGATTTCGAGCAGTTTTATCTGAGTATTTAATTACTTAAAAACCAGAAAACCAGATGGGTTCACTTTAAGTGCTAAATATACCTACTTATAATAAATAAAGAAATATACACCCTGTTGTTATTGGATTACGTTAACTTTAAGAAAAAAAAAAGATTCATTACATCAAATACAATTAATTTATCTAAGAAACTAGCGTCGTAATTCTTGCGGTTATCGAGTTAAAAAAAATAAAATAAAGAGTGTTGAACACAACAATTCCTAATGTTATTTGTTTTGACATATGCCGTCAATCACTTGACTCTAACTTGAATGTTATTCTTAAGGGTCTCTCACAATAATAAATTAATTTATTATGTATGAAAAGGATGAACATTTTTTATTGCATATTTACCTTAAAGTGATATACAGGATGGTTCTTGATAATGATCCTAACGACGTGTCAAATTTAACGGAAAAAAAAACACGGTATAGAATAAAAATAAAAAAAAAACACATTTTTGAAGCACTTATGATAAGCAGTTTCCATCTGAGTATTAAATTACTTTGTCAGTAAAGTCGGCAGAAGAAAAAAAAAGAGACATTAAACGGAGGTGCAACTCTGTACATTCAATTGTATCGACCATTTAATTGGCACCTAAGTACTATGAAATTTTATGCCATTTGTGGCTGAAAATAAGGCATTAAATTGCGAATTTGGAAACAGCACATGGAGGTGCACTCTGTACATTCAATTGTATTGTTTAGTATCGACCATTTAATTGGCATCTAAATACTATGAAATTTTATGCCATTTGTGGCTGAAAATAAGGCATTAAATTGCGAATTTGGAAACAGCACATGGAGGTGCACTCTGTACATTCAATTGTATTGTTTAGTTTCGACCATTTAATTGGCACTTAAATACTAAGAAATTTTATGCCATTTGTGGCTGAAAATAAGACATTAAATTGCGAAGTTGGATACAGCAGATAATACTGATCATTAAATTGTTATAAACAGTAGTTAAATAGCAATAGGAAAAAAAACTGAACATTGAATTGTTGCAAATACCAGCTTAATGATAATAACCTAAACACGAAGTAAATTACGGTTATACTGGTTGAACGTGCGCTTAAATGACGCTTAGATCAGATGATAAATACTGTCTGAGCCTTCAATTGTCATAATAGTAGATTGACGTCGGTCAATAAATATCATTAAATTGAAACCGAAATAAATTACACATATGAAAGAAAAAATACCAAGGCCTCCAGTGCCTGAGAGTCTGAGACAACTACCCCAGTAAAACACTAAAGTACAATGACTGAGTACTTTGAGATAGCATAAGTTGAAATATTTTCAATAGAATATATTTTGACTTGTGTTAGTTAGAATCATTAAATTGATTGGGTACAGGTTGCCCCAAGAAAGTCTAGTATGGCTTCTTAATTGTCGTTGGAGGCATTTGACAGCGAAGGTGATCCTACATCAATAGGAGTTCGGTGGGAGCGCTGGAAAAAAGCACTCTTTATATACCTAGATGCCACTAACGTCAATCAGAGTGAAAAGAGTGAAAAAAAAAGACAGTGCATTGGTTTGACATTGCATTGTATATAAAAAACACGTAGTGGTACAGCTGAATTTAATAAAATTAAGCGAACGCTTGATACATTTCAACAACGCGAAAAAAAAAAACAAGTTGCTAACTCTGCTTATCGTCAACAAGGCTTTGTCAGGTATGCGTGACCTCAAGAGAAAGACATGCCTATTTAAGTTGATCTATGATAGATTTTCAAAGACAATCTACGTCAGTTGAAAATCATTACAAAAATATATTGGTACTGATGGTACTCGTTATCAGTTAGGGTAATAGGTACATACTGCAGAGATTCATGTAGGTGAATCTCATATAAGTCAGGTGTCCAGTTAAAACAAATAAACTAATGGATCTGTGAGCCTCTATTGAACTAATATAGAAAAAAAAATAAGAAATAAAAATGCTGAACTTGTATGCGTAATTTCACGGGAGGACATTAAAATGTGGTCTCTCTTTCGTGAATACATATTAAAGATTTTCCAAGCGAACTAGTAACCTAAGTTTGTAAATTTATAAAATAAATCTCACTAGTGACCTTATTTCGTCTGGTCAAGAAAATGAACAAAAGGACAACAATCAGCGTCTGAATCAGCTTTGTCTGTAGTGATTGTAAAATGTTAAATAATCACAGATTTCAATGCTTCACGTCAATTATCTAGGTACCTAACTACCTACAATGCACATTATTTAGAGGTTAGGGAACATGATTCTATATATAAATGGATTGATAGACGGATGTGAAGTTAAGGGTACAACTGAGAGAAATTTGCCTTGTAAATCTAACTCGTCTTGTTGCGTGTTTATTTGTTTGAAACAATAGTATTTTAGTAAAGGGAATAAATCACAATATTGATGATACAAGTCGAATTTGTACGAACCAAACAACAAGGTCAAACTTGTTAAAATATATTTTATTGAATCAGCTAAACATATGTTTAAAACAATATGTGACATGTGCTTTTACAAAATCGACTTGTTGGTTTAAATAAAACATTGGTTCAAAAAAAATCAATAAAAATTCCTCCCACGAACGCTCCGGCTGTGGAATGAGCTATGTCAAGGTATTCCCGATGAACTACAGTATGGGGTTCTAAAAAAAAAAAAGGAGTATACAAGTTTCTAATGGGTCGGCGACGCGCATGTAGTTGGAATGAAAGAACACGTAGGCGCAATTAAAAAAAAAAAATTGAAATGTTGAAAGAACATGAAATCTAGTTGTTTTTCTCTCCGTGTGACACATAAATAAACGCTGAGTCTGTCAAGATATAACATCTCCTGCAGGAATTTAAAGACACAGCTGCAAAACAAAATCAAATCGTGGTACCTTGGGAGAAACACTGTGCTTACCTACTAAACTACCTCGTAGTTCGGTGAGCTGTATAAGTATACTGTTACTCCTGTTACTCCGGTCAATTTCAGTATGACTTGATGCCTTGTAAATGGGCATGCTGATTTGTTCGGTTAACAGCGCAAAGAAAGTAAATCAAGGAGATAATATTTGGGTAATAATTTAGATGATATTTTATCAAAGGAATGGAATGCACTCCCACCATAGATGTTCCCAGAAAAATACGACCTCGGTCTCTTTAAGATAAAAGTGAATATGCTATATTACTGAATCGGTGAGCTCCATCTTCGACTATGTCTTCACCTTCCATCAGGTGTGACTATGGTCAATCGCCAATCAGCCAAAAAAAAAAAAAGTGGTTTTGTAATTTCTTTAATAATCATATTATAAAATAGCCTAGCCTAAGACTTAAGATCTTAAGATAGATAAAGAGATAATAATAATAAAAAAAAGATGTTGATAAAATACTTTAAAAGAAAAGTGTTATCTAAAATATATACATACTGTGTAGATATAAATCGGATGTTAGTATAATTGGGTCAATTGGGTAAGCACTTCTTAAATAGTATATGAACAGCTATCTATTTTAGAAAATTAATCGTTGATTACTTTGTGTGGTACAAAGTATCTACGAGAAAGAAAGCTGACCATGATGAAACAAAATCAATAAAACGATAAAGTGGATACGTGACCCTGAATCGGATTTTAATGCATATTCTATATAGTATCTCTATGTATTACAATGCAATGAATCACGAGCCCTTTCGATCCAGAAAAAAAAAACAGGAGACAGTAAAAGTTTTAATAACTATGCACTGCAATTTATAATTAAATTTATGAGTAGGTAGATCTAACTAAACATTATAATATCCGTAAGTATTAGGAATTGCATAAGATGAAATGAAAAATGAAATAAATGTTTATTCAAAAACTAAACTTACAACTAAATTTATCTTCTGCCAAACCAGAGTATGGTTTGTCGGCAGACGAGGCTCCAGATACATTAGGTTCTATAACGAAATACTTATATGTACTATTTACTAGTTACTAGCAATAATAGGTGCATATAATGAAGTATAGGGCCGATACAATCAGTTATCATCAATAATTACCTAATATACATTAGACGCCTGACAAGCGACCTATTAAAAAAATGTAAATCATGAAAAGGTATGAAATTAGTGAAATATTATTGTACGAGCCGTACACCTTAGATGATATGATTCTTGATGGTTGATTGTAGTCTTAATTATTTTTATTTTTTTTAATAACTCGATAACCGTAAGAGTTAAGACGCTAGTTTCTTAGAGAAATTAATTATATTTGGTCTAAAGAACCATCCCGTAAAGTTAAAGGAATTCAATAAAAACAGGGTGTATAATATTTCTTGCGATTATTATTAGAGTAGCGTTTGTGTACTTATATACAATGCTGAACAAGGTTTTGACGACGAGCCAATCTGAATACAAAGTAAAGTAGTAACGCATGGAACAGCAAAAGACAACGAAATGACGAGTCTTGTTAACTATTTGTAACTACGCCTAGTCATCTTCAATGTTTGCGTCAAAACTACATATATGGCGATTACTTAAGCTTTAGTGTAAGACCTGAGTGGCACCTTACAGCGGGGCGCATGCGGCGTGCATATCAAACAATTGAAGCTCAAGCAAGTGTGCTGAGTCGACGCTGTATAGGGTGGACGTCGACGCTCGCCCGCCGCGCCGAACACTCCTTTCCGAGCGTCCTCTCAGGCCTTACGCCGTGTCTTCCGTGGGCGACGGTCGCGCGACCGTCGCGCGACCGTCGCCGTCGCGTCTCATACTTCCATATCGATAAGGTTTGATTTCGTATGCGTCGACCATCGCGCGACCGTCGCCCACGCAAGCCACGCCGTTACACTTACACTTAATTCTTATTTTGAAAACTTATCCTCAATACTATACGACCATCCTATATTTTGACAACCGGTTTGGCTCAGTCGGTATTGACCCTGCCTGCTAAGCCGCGGTCCTGGGTTTGAATCCCGGTAACGCCGTGTCTTGCGTGGGCCGCCGTCGCGTCTCATCGCATCGTCTACTTCCATGTCGATAAGGTTTAATTTAGTATGCGTCGCATCGCCGTCGCGCGACCATCGCGCGACCGTCGTCCACGCAAGCCACGGCGAAAGGGCATTTATTTGTGTGATGAGCACAGATATTTGTTCCTGAGTCATGGACGTTTTCTATGTATATTAGTATTTGTATATTATGTATATCGTTGTCTGAGTACCTACAATACAAGCCTTCTTGAGCTTACCGTGGGGCTCAGTCAATATGTGTAAGAATGTCCTTTTTTTTTTATACTTATCCAATTTTTTTATTTAGATGTTCGGGATGCTTAACGTGCCACACACCTCAGGGAAGATCCTGCGGTACCCTGGCCCGTCGCGGCCAAGAGGGCCTACATTCATGGTGCCACCGCAGAGAGATAGGTTAGTACATTGTGCAACAAGGGGAGGGTTGAATGTGCTATTGCACGCAGGCGGAGCGTGAGTTATAGAAAAATCGTTCTCCCAAGGGAGTTAAAAAATTTCTAGTACTGTATTGAAATCTTTTTTACCTTTTTGCATATTTTTTATAATGCAAGTGGGATGAAAAACATTGTGTGTAACTCGGGGAGTATGAATATTACAAACTCGAGTCTTTAAATCGCTCCGGCAAGCCGTCGCGATTTAACTTACTCTCGTTAGTAATATCAAAGACATATGTAACTCCGTATAGACGGATAAAGTCTAAGAAAAAAAACGTACC